>NC_056736.1:648212231-648462231 GCF_019279795.1 Protopterus annectens
CCCTTTATTCTGTGGATTGGGAAAGAAGGTTGGCAAACGAATGGACTGATTAAGAGCCACAATGGATACCACCCTGGGCATGAAGGATGGATTGGTTCTGAGGGACACCCTGTCCACATGAAACATGATGAAAGGCTCCACTGCCATAAGAGCCTGTAATTCAGATACCCTTCTAGCTGAAGTGATTGCTAAAAGGAAAGCTGTTTTCCAAAAAATAAATTTTAAGTCTGCAGTAGCAGCTGGCTCGAAAGGAGATATCTCTAAGACAAAGTTAAGGTCCCAGGCTGGGGATGGAGCTCTCTTGGGTGATCTCAAATTTTTGGCCCCTCTGAGGAACTGCTTGAGCAGTGGTTGAGAGAAGAGGGGAGGTTCTGTGTTATAATGAGCTGAAATGGCTGAGGTGTGGATTTTAATGGAGGAAAAAGTCAGGCCCTCGTGAAGCATCTCAGTTAAGTATTGTAAAATCTGAGGTAAATTGGGTGCTGCTGTGTTCATCCCTTGAGATTGGTTCCAGGCACAGAATATTTTCCATTTTTCAGCATAAGATTTTCTAGTACTACGCCTCCTTGCCTCTAAAATGATATCCATCACAGGTTTGCTGAGGGATGGTAAAGGAGAGATTAAGTAATTAGTTAGGCTGCAAGGTTCAGTGTTAGAAGTTGAAGGTGCAGAATCCGGTTCTCCTGCTGAGACAGCAGGGAAGGAGTCTGAGGCAGGTGCCATGGAAATAACCGTGACACACTGCGCAGAAGGGGGTAGTCTGGAGCAATCAAAATCATCTTTGGTTTGTCCTGTTTGATTTTTATTAGTACTTTGGAGAGCAGAGGCAGAGGGTGGAAGGCATAGACTGATAGGTTTTAGGTTTTATGTTTGTGGGGAGTCCTTGTGCAAAATATGTCCAATTGGTAGTTCTGGGGAGAGGCAAACAGGTCTATATCTGGGCTCCCCCATTTGTTTGTCAACATCTTGAAAGTCCTTGGTTCCAGTTTCCACTCGTGTGGGTCCATGAGGTGTCTGCTTAGTCCGTCTGCCAGTGTATTTAATTTTCCTGGCAGGAATTGAGCTTGTAGATGCACTTGGTAGCTCAAGGCTGTGTTCCACAATGCCATGGCTAGTCTGCAGAGGGGGTAAGATTGTACACCCCCTGCCTGTTTATGTACCACATAACAGTGGTGTTGTCTGTCTTTACCATTAGTTGTCCTGGTAGAATGTGATCCTTGAAGGCTGTCAGAGCACTCTGTACAGTTAACATTTCTTTTTGATTGATATGCAGGTGCATTTGACTTGGGTTCCATTTGCCCTGAATGCACTTCCCTGCCAGGTGAGCCCCCGATGCATAGTCTAATGTGCCTGTTGTTAGGGTCTGGGCGGCATGGGGTGGTGTGAAAGGTAGTCCCTTGTTTTGGTGGCAGGCCTTTGCCCACCAAAGGAACTCTAGGCATAGGCAAGGTATGATAGGAATCATTGTTTCTAGGTCCTGAGAATGTTGACACCATAGGCTTTTTAGATACTACTGCAGTTTCCTCATATGCAGTCTTGCATATGGAATTAGAAGAATGCAGGAGGCCTCGAACCCCAAGGCCTGTAGTATTTGTCTTGCAGATAGCAGGGTTTTTGTGGCCACTTGTTTGAAGTAGGTTGTCAAATGAATTAGTTTCTCTGGTGTGAGGTAAGCCATCTGGGAAGTTGTATTCAAGCTTGCTCCCAGGAATATAATTTGTAGACAGGGTACCAGTTGCAATTTCTTTTTGTTTATGGTGTACCCCAGACAGGTTAGAACCCTTTGTACAAAGGCCAGATGATTCAAAAGCATGTCCTGGCTTTCTGCCTGAATTAGACAATCGTCCAGGTATGGGTATATTTGAATATTTCTTTGCCTGCAAAATGCAATGACTGGAGCTAGGCACTTTGTGAATACCTTGGGTGCAGTAGATAAGCCAAAGGGCAGTGCAGAGAACTGATACTGCGTGTAGCCTGCTTTGAAGCGTAGGTATCTTCTGCAAGATTCCCTGATTGGGATGTGGTATGCTTCTTTTAAATCTAGTGTTGCCAACCAGGCATCTTTGCCTAGCATAGGAAGCAATTGAAGAGTCAGCATCTTGAATTTTGGAATCTCCAAAAAGGTGTTAGACAGGTCCAGGAGAGGACTCCATGAATTGTCTTTTCTGGGTACCGGGAAAAGTCTCAAGTAGAAACCTTGTCCCTTTTCCTCTTCTGGTACCAGCTGAATAGCCCCCATGCTTAAAAGAGAAAGTACTTGTTTTTGGGCCTCTGTCCACTGATTTGGGGGTAGGTCCGGCCACCCATTTGGTGTTGGCAACATGTGGAAGTGAAATCTGTATCCCTGGGACATTATATTTAAAACCCATTTGTCCTGGGTAATGAGTTAAAATTCTTTGCATGAAGAGCAATCTTTCCCCCCAAAGGTGAAGTCAGTTGATAAGTGCTTGGAAATTTTAAAAGGAAGTCATTGAGACAGTTTACCATAGGGGGGAGTCTTATTATTCCCAGATTTTGAAGTGGAGGCCCCCCACTGCTTAGTTCTGTGTGTCCCCTTGGACTGAAACATGGGGTTTTTGCTGTGTCTGGGTTTGGCTTGAGAAGACCTGGAAGGGACTGGAAAGGACCAATTGGTATCTAAAAAGTAGTATCTAAAAAGCCTATGGTGTCAACATTCTCAGGACCTAGAAACAATGATTCCTATCATACCTTGCCTACGCCTAGAGTTCCTTTGGTGGGCAAAGGCCTGCCACCAAAACAAGGGACTACCTTTCACACCACCCCGTGCCGCCCTTAGAGGGCCAGTGCCTACTAAATCTAGGAGGCTGAACTTGTAAAAAATCTTTAACATTTTGCATAGATTTAGCTTTATCTTCCATCTTTTTAAGAACTTCCTCAGCCTCGTTGCCAAACAGGCTGTCCTGATTTAAAGGAGTATCCAACCATTTAGCTTTAACATGATCAGGCAAAGATTGCTCCTTTAGCCAAGCATGCCTTCTGAGGACAGATCCAGTAACAGCAGCCCTGCAAGAGGCCTCTAATGAAACAAAACCACATTGCAAAGTATGTTTTCCAACTTGTTCAGCAGAATGCATTAAATCCTGTAATTCTTTATTTCCACACAGTCAGGAATCAACATAATTTTCTGTTTAAGCAGTCCAATAATATGTTGTTGATACTTTTAACATATGAAACTGGCAGTTTAAAGCCCTAATGGCCAAGGTTGCAGAATTGTAAACCTTCTTACACCATCTATCCAGCGCCCTGGAGTCTCTATCAGAAGGGGTAGGATTAGATTCCTAAAAAGCATCAGCAAGATCTAGTACAGGAGGAATAGCTAAAGGCCTATGCTGAGGTAGGAGAAGGAAATCCCTAAGCCTCTTTTTTGAATCAGAAAAATCCTGGCTTTCCCAGTGGATATGCTCCCTTAGAGTATGTAAGGTTTCCCCAAAAGAAAAATCCTCAGGAGGGGAAGCAGAGGGAATGGAGTCCTCTGCATCAGAATCTTCATAAGTAGATAAGGGCAAATCCAGATCATCAGAAAAAAAAACAAAAAAACAGAATCCTGGTCAGAAGATTCATAATCAACTTCAGTCCTAGGCCTCTTAGGGGGTGGGGGTTGGCTACCCCTGATTAGAGTTATTAGATCTTCAGCCATTCTTATCATTTGTTTTTTAAGCATAGAGGCCTGAGCATGTGGCTTAGGCGTTGGTTTTTTAGGCATGGATCGATATTTAGGCCCAAGTAAAGAAAGAGGCGTCGATTTAATATGCAAGTCCGTAGGCCTGAATACACCCTCAGAAGCCGGTGCCTGCACAGCGGCTCCGGACCCATCCAAGGTAGAGACATCCGTGGGTTCCATAGTTGAAGTATCTCGTGGCATACCGTACTCCGAATCGGTCTCAGTAGAGGCCTGCGAATCAGAAGTAGCGGGTATCAGGGGCTGCGAAAGCGCCTCACTGAGTACCGGCGAACTGGCGACTGGCTTAGGAGAAGCGTCGTTGGCAGTTTTGGACCTTGGTGGCCTGTCTCTGTCTTTATCTTTGCATTTTTTTCGGAATTCCACTAGTCAGATGGCTAACAGACGACATTTCTGCATAATTAAACAGAGAACGAAATATTTAGAGGCAAAAATATACAGACGGCGGATAGTGCGCTGATTAAATAAAGCACAAAACCAACAGCAACGTATGTCGTGGTCAGGGCCTAGGCAAGGAATACAGTACGAATGAAAATCTTTGAGGTATTTGCTTTCCACAAGTAATGCAATTATTAACTTTTACTGACAACGGTAAGGAGCAAGAAAAAGTTTCCCCACCGCACGGCAAGAAAGACTGATGTAATGGCGTCGGCTGCATGTTTTATACCCCTGACGACCTGACATCATGGAAGAAGGGACAGCAACTGACGCAGGACCCAAGACTTTGTTAATCATGCCGACTGAGGCCTACTGCAAACAGATAACCCAAATGTAATGACTGCAACAGTGAAACGTGAAGAACGTCTAAACACTGCCAACTGGCCAGGTGGGCAACAAGAACCAAACCATGACATATAAAGTACCTAAGCATACCAACACAATCCACAGCAGCAGCATCTGAATACACCTGGAAACTGCAGTAACCAAAAGACTGGAAGACTGGCTAGGGTCCAATGCTAAGAGCCTATCTGTTTCCAGAGGGATTAGCACAGGTGGGGGTCAAAGAAAGAATAGTTGTGTAAAATCTTACCATAACCATAGCTGTCCTTCTCTTCTATGTTGCAGTACTCTTGGTGTGGGATTTTCCGTCTAAGGTGACACGTACCTTGGCTCCAATATAAAACCTTCAGCTTGGTTTTTGTAGTTGCGTGGGACGTCACATGTAGGGCCATAAACCAGGGGCCTTACTTGAAAGACCAGCGGGAGAAGAGTAGCCAGTGATATCAGTCATAGGGTCAAGGAGCCCTTATGTGGTTAAATTGGTCACTGGGTAGGGTATAACCCCCAAGAGACCCAAGACAGATCAGTAATGAGTGACAGAAAGGAAAAAGGGGTTATAGTTAGATGGGAAGAAATACTTGCAACATGGCTGAGAAGAACATCTATGGTTATGGTAAGATTTTACACAACTTTTCTATGCCCTTCTACTCCTATGTTGCAGTATTATTGGTGTGGGAGAGTACCACAGCTTAGGTGGAAGGAAGGGAAGAGGTAGAAGAAGCTGATTCTACAAAGCTCTGCAGGATTGCTCTGGCAAATCCTGCATGTGCTCTGGAGACCTTGTCTAACTTGTAGTGTTTGGTGAAAGTGCGAATGGTGGACCATGTGGCTGCTTCTAGTATGGAAGCAGTGTCCAGGCCTTTTAAGAAGGCTTTGAAGGCTGCCACTGCCCTGGTGAGTGAGCTTTAACTCCCTGTGGGAGTTTTTTGCCAGGCAAATAGCTTTTCTAATCCAACATGCAATGGTTTGTTTGGAGATGGCCTTGCCCAGGGTCCTGGGGTGGAAGGAAACATCTGACTGGATTTTCTTATGGATTTTGTTTTGTCTAGGTAAAATCTCAGCTGCTTGTGTACATCCAGGGAGTGGAGTACTCTTTCATTTTCATTAGTAGGAGAGGGGTAGAAGGTGGGTAGATGAACAGACTGGTTTAAGGACAGATCACAGACCACCTTTAGCATAAATGAAGGGTTAGTTCTTAGTGTTACACTGTCCTTGTGGAAGGTAGTGCATGGAGGGCAGGCCATTAGGGCCTGTAATTCAGACACCCTTCTGGCTGAAGTTATGGCCACTAGCAGCACTGTCTTCCATGTGCACATTTGCAGAGTAGCCATACTAGCAGGTTCAAATGGAGACTGGGTTAGTTTTTCCAGGATGAAGTTCAAGTCCCATGGTGGTGGGATGGGTTTCCTTTGTGGTCTGATGTGTAAGACACCTTTTAAGAATAGCTTCACATCGAGCCTGGCTAGAAGGGGAGGATCTAGTGGCAGGCAGGCTGAGATTGCTGAAAGGTGGACTTTCACTGAAGAGTAACAGAGTCCCCCTTTTACTAGCTGACACCCATGGGCAAGAACTGTGGGGGGTATGCAATGCATGGATCCCTGCCCTTGCTCAGACACCATTTTGAAAATCTCTCCCATTTAGCTATGTAAGATTTTCTTGTAGTAGGTTTCCTGGCCTCCCTCAGGACTGAAATCACATCCTCTGAGTAGTGGTGCCTGAAGGGAATTAAAAGTTTATCACCCACAGTGTCAGTGACAACATCAGCAAGTGTGGGTGGATGAGAGTTCCCTTTTGTTGTGTCAGAAGGTCCACCTTGTGGGGTAACGTGTGGTGACTGCCCTTGGCTAGATTGAGAAGTAGGGGGAAACCAGTGGTGCCTTGGCCAGTAGGGGGTCACCAACAGGATTTTTGGTTTGTCTCTCCTGATTTTCAGGAGGACTTTATGAAGTAATGGGAAGGGAGAAAAAGGCACACAGAAGCCTTCCCTTCCATGAAATGCTGAATGCGTCTACTCTCCAAGCTAGTGGGGAGTAGGTCTTGGAGCAAAAGGTCTGCAGTTGTCTGTTCTGGGGGGAGGCAAACAAATCTACTTGAGGTGTGCCTCACCGGTGGACAATATCTAGAAAGACATTCCTGTCCAGCATCCATTCGTGATTTGGAGAGGATGTCCTGCTGAGAAGGTCTGCTTGTTTGTTGTCCTGCAAGGGGATGAAGGATACCTGCAGGGACAAGTTGTGTTGTGATGTTAGGTCCCAGATTAGTAAGGTTAGTCTGCAAAGGCATTATGCTTTTGTCCCTCCCTGCTTGTTGAGGAACCACATAACTGTGGTGGTGTCTGTTATTATTTGGAGAATACCTGGTTGTAGAAGTGGAAGGAAGGCTTTCAGCGCCAGAAGAACTGCTGTCATTTCTCTCATGTTGATGTGTTTGTTCTTTAAGGAAGGGTGCCACCTTGCTTGAACCCTGTAGCTTTCCATTGTGGTTCCCCATCCTAAGTCTGAAGCATTTGTATGCATGAACTGGTTTGGGAGAGGTAGCTGCAGCTGAAGGCCTGGATTCAGCTGAATTTGCTGAATCCACCATTTTAATTCTGACTGTAGGCAGGGCAGGAGAGTGATTTCTTGCTCTAGAGGATGTTAGTGCTGAGACCACACATATTTTAGATACCACTGCAGCTTTCGCATGTGCATTCTGGCTAGTGGTAGCATGGGGATGGTGGCTGCCATTAGGCCCAGTGTCCATAGGAATTGCCTTGCAGTTATTTTCTGGGTCTACAGCAGGGCTTTGAAGTGGGAGGTCAGGGAGCGGACCTTGTCCTGGGGAAGAAAGGCTTTCATTATGTCTATTTTGATCCTGCAACCCAGAAATATATTGTTTTGTTCTGGGGTCAAGGAGGATTTTGGGAAGTTGAGGGTGAACCCCAGTCTGTAGTGGGCACATGGCGAAGTCTAGATGGATTAATAGCGTTTCCTTGCAGTCTGCTTGGATCAGGATGTTGTCCATGTAGGGACAAATCTGGATCCCTTGTGTTCTGCAATAGGCTATGGCAGGTGCCAGGCATTTTGTGAACACTCTGGGGGCAGTGGACAAACCAAAGGGCAATGCAGTAAATTGGAAGTGAGAGGAGGGTCCAGAAAAAACTTAAGAATTTTCTGTGGGAAGGTAGAATGGGTATGTGCAGATAGGGTTCTTTCAGGTGGAGTATGGCCACGAGAGCCTGGGCTGGTATGAGAGGGAGTAAATTTGGTGGGGACAACATTCTGAAGGCGGGCACTTTTAAGAATAGGTTTAAGAAGGAAAGGTCTAGAATCGGTCTCCATGGTCCATCATTTTTGGGGACCAGAAATAGTCTTGAATAGAAGCTCTTTCCTTCCTGCCCTGGAGGGACAGGTTCTATGGTGCCCAGGTTGAGAAGGTCTGACAGAATCTGTGGGAAGAGGTGTCTCTGTTTTTTTTTTT
The DNA here is from genome assembly GCF_019279795.1 of Protopterus annectens. Lineage (NCBI taxonomy): Eukaryota > Metazoa > Chordata > Ceratodontiformes > Protopteridae > Protopterus > Protopterus annectens. The sequence goes on from NC_056736.1 coordinate 648,220,171, forward strand.
TTTGGGGGGGGGCACCCCTTAAGGGTGGCCTTTCTTTCCTGGTGAGGAAGTATCCTTTTTGAATAACAGCCACAATCCATTTGTCTGTGGTGATGGTTTTCCAAAAGGGGAGGCAATGGGAGAGGAGGGCGGAAAAGGGGAGGAGGGCAAGGCAGTCACTAATTGTTGGGGCCTCCTCTATCTTGAAAGGGCTGTCTTGAGGGGGGCTGACAGAGAGCTGGCATGGAAGTGGTTTGTCTTCTGGCCCCTCATCTGTGTCTGGAAGAGGTAGGTCCAGCTGGGGCAGGGTTTCTTCTGACAAAGGAGGCTTTGGCAGGGTAATTATTGTAATATTTAGGAATAGGGGACACCAGAAGATGCTTGTTGTCTTGCAATTCCTTACTCTTTTCCTGTAGATTCTTGAATACGTCTGCTGACTGTTTACCAAACAGGAAGTTAGGGTCCAGAGGGGCATCTAAGATTAGACTTGAAGTCTTCTGGTGAGTGTTGCGGACAAAGCCAGGAATATCTCCTGAGTACAGTGATAAATGCTACAGAGGGTACAGAGGCCTCGGAGTGCCTGGCTACTTGGGCAGCCAGAAATAGTTTGGAAGAGATGTCAGATTTAGTGGGGCAGTCTGGAGTAGTAGCCAGCAGAGTAGCGGCTTGAGAGACCAGGTCCAGAGCATATTTGGTCATATCGGTTTGATAGCTGATGGCTCTAAAGGCCAGTGTGGAAGAGGTTTAAACCTTCTTTCCAACTCTATCCATTGTTTTGCTGTCTTTGTCCATAGGTAAGAGAGAGGCAGATGGAATGAGTCTGGACTGTTTATCTGGTGAAATGGCAATCACAGCAGGATCTGCCAGGGGAGGTATGACTAGAAATTTCTGGTCATCAGGCACCTTATAGAAGCAGTTTGTCCTCTTAGGGGCAGGTGGCTGAGAATCTGGAGTCTTTGATGCCAAAGAGAAGGCATTTAAATAGGCAGGAATGACAGGTGGAATGGCAGGAGGAGAGGAAGATTCCACTTGTAACAGTTCAAAAATACATTTTTTGAGTATCAGACATTTTTGAGGTGCCCTATTTGAAGTACTCCTTCATTTTGGTTATGGTTTCACCAAAGGTGATATCCTCTGGAGGGGAGTCCCCCGCAATGGATTCTTCATCTGGGGAATAATACTCTTGAGGAGAGGCTACTTGGGAAGTGTAAGATATAGATTCATCTGACGATGGATAATAGGTCTCTTGCTCTACTTCCATGTCTTGTGAGGTGGGTGGTGGAAGAGAGGAGTCAGAGGCAGGCCTAGGGCTGAGGAGAGGAAGAGTAGATGGAGAAGAGGCTGATGGCCTAAGGGCCATAAAGGCCTGCATCAAAGATGAGGTGAAGGACTGCCAATCTAGTAGGCCTTCGGTGGGTGAAGTCAGATGCTTGGGGTTTTTTTGTTCTTTTTACCTGGGGTAGACTTAGGCGTAGGATTGTAATTGGATGCCTGGCTAAGGGTAGCGGTGTCGGGAGGAGGAATCTGGGTCGGAGTCAGCTGTGTCTGGTTCCCCCTCAACCTCTGCAGTAGCTGAAGTCTGGGTTAGCTCCGGGGATGTGTTTGTCATCAACTGCAAAGCAGCTTCCTCAAAGGTCGCCGTAGAAGTCGACGGACCTGTCGGATGGCCCTCAACTCCTAAATCGGTAGATGGCAGGGTGCCCGAAAGCGGAACAGCATTGGAAGTGGGCCTAGGAATCTTGGCCTTCTTTTGCAGAGGTTCAGTCAGGGCTTCTGAGACAGGATCCATCCTGAGTGCTAATTTTTTAAGTCGTTGGTTCTCTAGGTAGTGATTAAGTGCAGCCAGACAGCTGCGTGGGGTCTTACGAATGAAAGACTGGGAGATAGAGCAAGCGTTGTGATTGTGCTTCTGGCCTAAGCAAAAATACGCAGCGGTCGTGCATGTCTATCGGATATCTGGCACCTGCATTGGCATTTGTCTTTTTTGCTGATATCGGCTAAAGATTACTACAACAAACCAAGCTTTAGCTAGAAGTTAAAGAAAACCCCAATGGGGTACTTAGCTTTAAGACGTCTTGCGATGAAGGAGCGAAGCACACAATGTGACGGTCATCTGTGGCTGAAACGTTCAGAGGTCTGTGCATGCAGACATCACATTTAAGGTCCCTGGTTTATGGCCCTACGTGTGACATCCCACGCAACTGCAACAGCCAAGCTGAAGCTTTTGTATAGGAGACGACGTGCGGGTCGCCTGAGGCAGAAAATCCCACACCAAGAATACTGCAACATAGGAATAGGACATCTAGTAACGCCAAATGCTGTGATCAGAGGAATCCAGACTCATTGGAAAAGATATCCTCTGCGAGACTGGGAGGCTCAACTAAGGCCTTGTATACCCCTGTCTGCATTCTTAGCAATCAAGCTTTTCTATTGTTTTTTTTTTACTTGCATACCTTTTTAAGAGATTTTCTCCAAGAAGAGGGGTTGAATATTGAGGAAGCAAACATTCCACAGCAAAGGGGACCAGAAATCTAGGATTCAAGAGAACGCTAAAGGTTTTAGCCCTTCTAAGTAGTCTCCTAAGCAAAAAAAAAAAATACTGCTTGTGATAGTCCTTATGGGGAATCTGTCTCCCAGACTGGCAATTTCCCTTTCTGGAGGATATGTAACCCCACAAAAAAAAAGATAAGAAGAAAAACCTCAACGGGGCACTTATCTGAAATCGCTTGGTAAACAGAAGACGAAAGGGTGTTTAGACTGATGATAGAATATTGTGTTTGGACTGGCAGCAAAAAAGTTCTGAGGAAGGTAAGTCTGTATGTCACCTAATGGATACCGCAGTGATATGAAATTACATCTAATGCTTATTCCTGACCCCTCACCAACATTCACTACATACACTGACAATATTACAAAAAGATAATGTCACAAGTCAAGCTATGCTATAAGATTTCACACCTTATGTCCCCACCAGCCAAAATACTCATTGGTAAAAATGTACACCTTGCAAAAATTAAATAAGGATTACTACTACTTTCCCTGCAGTCATCTCATTCACTCCGGAGCAGCTCAGGAAAAGCTGTCTGCTTAATTCCACCATAGGAACAACAGTGCAGCCTGAGCTCATTTTCAAAAAATCCATTTGTAATACTATACAGAAAACAAATGTTCATAATTCTTTAACTATAAGAGCTACACTAAAAATGTAAATGCGAAAGTTGTTCAGCAGACACTGACCTTTCCAACAGTGTAAATGTTGATAGTGCATATCAAAGTCATTATTAAATATTTGGCAAGGAATGCTGATATTGTGCATATTTTTTACCTTTTTGGAAAAGCAAAGCACAATATCTTGATCTATGTACCATGCAGACCCATACAATTTGAATTTAATTTGTTAGTATGAATGTCAGCTTTAAAATGATACCTTAACCATTACTGTGTGATGCTCCTTTCATGAGATATTCACAGAAATATGATTAATATATTATTTCTCATAATTGATAAATAAACAAAGCATAATATCTCATCACCTGTAACAGACAGAGCCTACATATCAGTGTAGACGTTGTGCATCTGAATGTCAGCTTCAAAATGATGCATCATTTGTGTGATTACCATGCTCCCGCGCAAAGATATGGGCATAATAATGAGAAGTATTAGAAACGTATAATTTTCATATTCGTACAAGACTAAACAAACTGTGATATCTGTACGTGTGTACAGTGCACAGACACAGTTATTTTACCATGTTGTAAGGAGTAACATTGTCTTCAAAACGAGGTATTACTTCACACAATGAGATGCTCCCTTGCAGAGTTATTTACCAAAATATGAAAAAAATCATAATTTCCATAACCTAAGTCCGAAACAAACTTTGATATCTGCCTATGAGTACAACATACAGGCCCCATTATTTTACCGTGCTAGAACTATAAATAATCTTTTCAAAATGAGGTATTACTTAGCACATTCAGATGCTCCCTTGCAAAGTTATTTACCAAAATATGAAAAAAAATCATAATTTCCATAACCTAAGTCCAAAACAAACTTTGATATCTGCACATGTGTCAAACATACAGGCACAATATTTTTATCATGTTAGAACCAGCAATACTGTCTTCAAAATGAGATATTACTTGGCACATTCAGATGCTCCCTTCAAAGTTATTTACCAAAATATGAATTTCCATAACCGTAAGTCCCGAACAAACTTTGATATCTGCACGTGTCAAACATACAGCCACAATTATTTTACCATGTTGGAACCAGCAATACTTTCTTCAAAATGAGATATTACTTGGCACATTCAGATGCTCCCTTGCAAAGTTATTTACCAAAATATGAAAAAAATCATACAAAAGCATCACAGTGGCAGCCCTGAGGCCATTTCTACCTAGGACAGCAGCACTATGGGACTGAACTGAAGAGTCTCCAATTTCCTAACTGCAATCCAGGTCGATCACAAGATCCATGGATGGCTGGGTATCCCCCCATGATGCACCCACCAACACAACAGAAGTTGGCATAAATGTCTGAAGAGCAACCTTCCTGACCTTGGTGCATAAGGGCTTGGCCAGTACCTGACAAGGGGGCACAGAAAGGGTACATGTAAATCCTCTCTAAATGAACTTCAGACAATGTATGCACAGAAAGGACACATGTAAATCCCCTCTAAATGAACTACAGACAATGTATGCAGATGCATCACCCTATCTCCCAAGAGAGGCCACTGCCATAGTGATATTCATGTGTATATGGTGCCAGTACATTATGTACATACATATATATCGATATACACACATATGCACAGATATAAATATATATATATATATATATATATATATATATATATATATATATATATAGGAAAAAACATCAGAGGTTTTGGAGGATAGCTAGTTGATGAAGAATGGAGGGAGTGGCTTGAAATGACTACAAATAGAGAAAAAACACAATTTACCTTGTGCATTCATCAAAGTGATAACGACTTCTATTTATGTGAGTAACAATGACAGCAGCTGAGACTTTTACCAGAAAAGTGATAACTCACTGCTGTATTGTAACTGCACTTATTGCTAATGTGATAATGACCTTCCTTTCAGTATTGCAAAGTTATGCATGCTCAGACAAAGGTGATAATTGCTGCACATAACCTGTTGACTAGGCATTCATTATATTACCTTGTGCAGCTGTTATGTAACACAGACTCATTATCAGTAAGGAGAACACCTGAGTAAGTCAGTAAAATAGTATAACACTTACATATTACTGAGCCCTTCCTCCCACCTAAATTCCACACATGACTGACAAAGCCAGGAAAAATGCACAAAATATATGGTAGTTCTGTGCTGGCAGTTGTCAACAAGTGATAACTTTTATCTCACTCATGCAAATACTAATCACAAATAGAATAATACAAGCAGAAGTGATTTCTTGTCTGCTTATTTTACATTACACTATTAATTAGTCAATGGTGTATCTGATGTCTTATATGCTGGCATATTACAGTATAACTACATTTCTGTGCTGTATTCTAAGTAATGTAACCATATGTAATTTTCAGACTTAATTTCTATGTTTCCCCAGTAACCCCTCCAGTTGTCTGCATTGTGTATGCACAAGCACCAAAATGGCACAATAAACTATTTTGCCCAGCGGTCACTTCAGCAGTCAGACCAAGTATGCACAAGCACTTCCCTGATACACAATTAATTATTTCCCCAAGCAACACCCTCATTAGTATGTCCAGGTATACATGCATCTAAATAAAACGTTTCACCAAACAAGCCTTCAGTAACATTTCCTAGTATGTACTACCACCAGCATGAACACTTCACCCAAGAAACCCCTTCAGCAGAATGTTGAGGAATGCACAATCACCAAACTTAAATGCTTACCCAAACAAAATGCGTGTAACATCTCCTAGTATGTACAACCACCAAAATGAAGCATTCACCCAAGTGAGCCCTTCAAAATAATGCATGCACAAGCACCAGAATGAAAGATTTTCCCTAAACAACCATTCAGTAAAATTTCCTCTATGTACAAGCACCAACAGGAAAATCATCAACCAAAATATAATTTCTCTTGGATGGTTGAAAGATATGCGCAGTCATCAGTAAAATTATAAAAAAATGGACGTAGGACATGTACCCTTTATTTCTTCAAAATTCATAGAGAAAAAGCACACAACAAATCCAAGAGTTAGTTGATGGTATACTGTCTAGATGATAAGATGGAATAACAACTCTTCCTACTGGGATATGACCAACAGGACTCAGAGAAATGAAAATCTTATAGGACTAATAATGATGGCTGGGAAGAAAGCAATAAAAAATTGAAACAGCATGAACCCCTAGAAATAGAGAAAGTAAACTAGAATATCACACTATAAATTAGTTTACATATAAAGCATGTCATGATAGATAGATAGAGCCTATTATAGAAGAAAATGCAATAATCCAATTTTAGTACAACTATGACCAAGATTACAGAAACTATAGCATTCTAAGCAGTCTTAATATGATGATAGCACACAGACTCAACAAACCACTAAATGTATACTGTGTTATCCCATTAAAAGCTTAAAAACACATGTTGGACTTAATATTAAAAGCAAATATCAACATTGCACATTAAACACTTAATACATGAAAGGAATTATATCCATACTGCACAAAACAGTGTCACTGTATTCCTTGTAATACCTCTTTACCTGTCCTTGGATGGCTGTATAATAATTAAGATATGATTTATTTTGTTCATCAATATTTGCTGCTCATTTAATGGTGACATAGTCTGTTGAAGTTATGCATATACTAACAAATGATGTACTTCCTTATATAGTCATGCATAATTATTACACATAGCATTGTTTATTTCATAATCAAATGATGTTACCATTTTTGTATGCTGCAACTAGTCAGCAATTTCACTTTAGTGTTCTGTAATCATAAAAAATGGTCTTCAAAAGGTGACTATATGGCAACATCATATCTATCATCAATTTATATAAGCCATAGCTTTAAAAACAAACCTGCATTTAAAATGTTTCTCCAGCAACCATAACAGTCCCTCAGGTATGAATAAAAATATTTCTGAATTTCAAATAGCCTGGGGGGGCATAATAATCACTGACTGGATTCCTTTTAGAGCAAGAAAGCTGGATCATTTTTAAATATTGCTTGGACAACCCGTCATTACATTTGTATAAGCAAAGCATAAATGTGTCATTGCAAAAGCTATGACTTGGACAGTTACAGGAGTGCAATAACTGATTTCAGCACTAGCCTGGAGGTACAGGGACTTGGTCCTTAGCTCAACAAGAAACAAAATGAAAAAATATCAACGATTCAAAGGCCACAAATAATTCAGAGCATAGTCCAAGGCACAAGTAATTCAGAGCACAGTCCAGGACACAGGCACACGTAATTCAGAGCACAGTCCAGGACACAGACACACAAAGGAAGCAAAACTCAAGGACATGAAAATCTTCAAAGATATATATAAAAATCCTTTATTTGTAGTCGACCATGGGTGCTCTGAATTACTTGTGGCCTTTGAATAGTTGCTGCTTTGAACTGTTGGATTTTGGGCCGTCTGCTTCGCCCGTTGCTGGTTTTATTTTTTCATTTTATTTCATTTATCATAACACAGCAATGGTAGATTTACTACCGGTATTCCACCATAGTGTTTTTCATCTACTTAGTTCTATAGAAACGACTTAACTCTACCACCTCTCACACTCAAGAGTTGCGCACGCTCTTCATTTCCTCTCTTATCACTGTGTCTCTCGCTCTCTCGGAAGAACTACCTGGGATAGTTAAAGGTGTCAGCTTCTATACAGTGGGTGTCGGCAAAAGAAACTGAAACAAAGTAAGTCCGCTTTTTTTTCCTGAGGCTGCACCAGGGCTGCCATAAATTACAAAGCTATCAACTTTAGCCTTAGTGATCGGGTGCTAGTTAAACACACGGACAACGTGGAAGTGATGGAAGGGCAATGCATGATAGAAAAATTACATATAAATGCAAAACCTGTTTTATATTAACTTTCTAAATAGATTACAACAATATTTAAAACGTTTCACTGATTTGGGCTTTCATATCCTATTAGTTTTCTTGCGCAAGCAAGTTGACAGCTATGGATGACAATTTAAGACATTTTAATTGTTGTAAGTCTGTAGAGAGCCTACACTTATCCTGTGTGCGTGTGTGTCAGTATGAGTCTGGGTGTCTATTTCTGTGCATGACATGCCAGAACGGTGCAGTACTTGTTAGCAAAGTCGTAAATAGACCCATAAACAAAACGGTAAGGGAAAGAAACTAGAATTATTAGCGATGTGTTAGAAGTAGAGGAGTTCTATACTATGTGCTGTAAAGGTAAATAGTTTGATCTAAAGGGGAATGTGTAGTTAGACTGTCATTATTTTCTAACATTAATCTTTGCCAGAAATTCACCGGAAAATGACAAGTGACAAAGTAACTTTATTGTATGCGCGTATTATATATTATAAGCACAGAACAAAGGATTTTATGTCAGGGGGTGGAGGAGTTATGTGGACTGTGACTGGACAGAACGGCTTGCTTGTATAAAAAATCGGCTTGCTATGACAAGAAAGTACAGAGTGACTTGCAAGCTGATTTTCTCCGAAAACTCGAATATAACCACCACGTAATTCTATGCTGAAAATTAAGCTGACAAGGTAACTGACAGAGTTCAGTTAATTTTTCAACTTAATTTTCAACATTGGAGTTACTATCAGACTACAAAATTAACTGAGCTGGGAGAAGGCACTCGGGGTTAACATAATGCAATTCCTATCTTCTCATGGCGTGCTCGGTGTTAAGCACAGAGGCGCCATGAGAAGGTACTCGGGCTTAATGAGTTAACACACAACAATTACAAGCAGCCAAAAACAAGAAAAAGAAGTTATGTATTTACCATAACGTTCCATGTGAGTTGTTCATCTCACCTTCATTCTTAAACAAGGGTTTGGAGCCGATCCATTGGCTCCGAGTCGGACGCTTTCAGAAGCTCAAGGCGGGTGGGAATGTAAGAATGAAGGCGAGATGAACAACTCACATGGAATGTTATGGTAAGTACATAACTTCTTTATGTGAAGTTGTTCAATCTCGCCGTTCATTCTTACACACGGGTAGCGTCCCAAGCACCCTAATCCTGGGTGGCTCACAGGAATATATTCCTGAGGACAGTGGAACCAAAGGAAGCCCTGTCCACTTTGTAATGAGTGATAAAGGTATGCGGCTTAGACCAAGTGGCAGCTGCACATATAGTGTCCAAGGGCAATCGAGCCGCATAAGCTGAAGAAGTGGAAACAGCCCTAGTGGAATGCACTTTCACGCCATGTTCTAATGGTTGGTTCACTAAAGAATATGTGAATTTTATGCAGTCAGTTAACCATTTGGAAAGAGTAACTTTGGATACTGGTAGCCCTTTCCTAGTGTCAGCATGAGAAACAAAGAGTTGTTCTGATTTTCTGAATTCCTTTGGTCTGTCCAAATAGAATCTTAACTGCCTGTGAACATCAAGCTTATGCAACATATACTCCAACTTGTTAGAATGGTTAGTGAAGAAAGTTGGGAGTTCAATAGTTTGATTCAGGTTAGTCCCATAACACACCTTTGGAAGGAAGGAAGGATTAGTCCTCAGTGACACTCTGTCGGGATGAAACACCCAATATGGGGGGTTTATAGATAGGACCTGAAGCTCAGACACTACGTGCTGAGGTAATGGCTACCAAGAAAATTGTTTTCTAAGAGAGAAACTTTAAATGGCAGGATGATGCAGGCTCAATGGGAGGGAGAATAATCCGTGACAGCACAAAATTCAGATTCCAGGGAGTAAAAGGGTGTCTAACAGGCAGTCTAAGATGAATGGTACCCTTTAAGAAGGCCCTACATAGTCTGTGAGACATTAGGTTAGAACCTTAAGATCTGAGGTAGAAATTCGAAATTGCAGCCAACTAAACTCTTATAGTGGCAGCTGCAGCACCTTCATGAAAAAGCTTAGACAGAAATTCCAGAACACTAGCAATTGGGGCAACGTAAGGGTCAATATTATTCTGGGAGGCCCAAAAGGCAAATCGCTTCCATTTGCTGGCATACAACTTTCTAGTGGACGCTTTAAGCGAAGATACAAGAATATGCTGTACCTCCGAGGAAAAGTCATGTGACCTGGCTAGGTTGGGAATCGGAGCAGCCAAGTTGTCAGTCTGAGGGAATGAAGAGAGGGATGAAGGGCCCCTAACGAATGTGTCAGTAGATCTGGAACTGGGAAGGTTCCTCCAGTTGATAGAGTCGAAGGAAGGGAAACCAAATCTGGCGAGGCCAAAACGGGGTATTAAGATTACAGTCCTTCCCAACGGTTTAGCTTTCTGTAAGAATTTCGGAATCAGGGGAGTTGGTGGAAAGGCATATAGGAGTCCCGGGTGCCAATCGTGTACGAGGAAGTCCCTTGGGCTGTCCCCTGGTGGGGGATTCAGGGCAAAGTAGCTTCTGCATTTCGCATTCATAAGGGATACAAACAGGTCACAGCAAGGCTGGCCCCATCTGCAGAAAATAATCTCCCCAACCTCGTTTTTGAGGGACCACTCATGCAGCAACAGAATGGCTCTGCTCAGTTTGTCCCCCATCACGCTGGATTTCCCCGGGATGTGCATTGCTATCAGAAAGCACTCGATGGATACCGCCCACTGCCAAACTTTCAAGGCCTCTCGACATAAGGGGTAAGACTTGGTTTCCCCTTGTTTGTTGATATACCAGACCACAGACATGTTGTCAGTCTGGATCGCAATCGTCCCCAGAGATAGAGAGCTGTGGAAGTGCTGCAATGCCAAAAGCACAGCTCTCAACTCCAGAACATTGATGTGCAACTGTGACTGTTTCTGACCAGGTGCCTTGGGCTGTTCTTCCCTGAAATAGCCCCCCCATCAGAAAGAAGCGTCCGTGGTCACCGTGGCTGACAGCGGGGGAAAAACAAATGGGTGACCTACTGTTACCACCAAAGAAGATCCTTTCTGCAAGAATCTGTAATCATTACCAAGAATGACATTGGAAGCTGTTAAGACCACTGGGTGAAGAGCAACCACTGAAGTATTCTCATGTGCATACGCCCCAAAGGAACCGCTATGAGCGTAGCTGCCATGGTACCTAGTAGTTTCAACACTTGAGAGGCTGGTACGTTTTTCCTGATCAGAATGTCCGATACCTGGTTCCGAAGAGTGGCTAATCTGTCCAGTGGCAATTTTACCATGGCAGTGGTGGTGTCCAAGTCTGCTCTGATAAAGGAGATATGCTGCGATGGTGACAATGCAGATTTGTCAGAATTTATAGTTATTCCTAACCGAGAACACAGATTGAGAGTGTGAACCCTGGACAGAATTCGCTGATGCCTGGAGATGGCGATAAGCAGCCAGTCGTCCAGATACGGAAACACTCAGAATCCTAGACACCTCAGGTGAGCCATAACCACTGCCATGCATTTGATAAACACTCTGGGGGCTGATATGAGACCAAAGGGCAGTGCTTGGAATTGGTAGTGACTGGCTCCCAGCCGAAAACGCAAATGATCTCTGGATGGTCTGGCCATTTTGATACGATAGCACACATCCTTGAGATCTATAGAGCAGATCCAATCGCCCGTTCCTAGGAACGGAAGGATTGATTGAAGCGTGATCATTCAGAACTTCTCCTTTTTTACGAAGGTGTTGAGTCTGCTGAGGTCCAAGATGGGCCTCCAGTCCCCTGTTTTCTTTGGAACTAAAAAGAACCTGGAGTAAGTTCTGGATCCTATCTGGTCTGCTGGGAATGGCTGGATGACTCTCTTCCTGCAGCCTCTGGATTTCTCTGGCTGCCTGATCCCCGAGACTGGGTGGAACGTCTGGGATTTTCCTTCGAACAGGTGGGGGTTCTAAGAACGGGATGATGTAACCTCTAGTAACAATGCTTTGTACCCAAGAATCTTTTGTAATTCCTAGCCAGGCGTCTGGATACAAAGACAAGCGACTGCCGACCGCCTCCAGAGTAGGACAGTCGGGCCTCCTTTCAGGAGCGCTGGTAGGGCTTGCCAAAGAACTGATCCCTGTCTCCCTGGTTTTGCAGACCCCCTCTGCTGCCGGGGTGGCGTCTTCCAGTATTACCCCCTCCTCTGTCACTGGAGGGGGGTTCACTACGTGTGTTCTGGAAAGCTCCTTGGGACTTCCGGAACCACATTTTTCCATCTTTTTGCCCTTTGGGGTATGGTGTAGTAGGGGTGGAAAAATGTACTCCTATGGCAGATAGAGTCTTTCCATCTTGCTCACACCTAGTGAGGGTCTCCTTGACTTTGGGCCCGAAAAGGGACGAGCCATCGAATAGGGTTTTAACGAAAGAAGACTTGAAGGTTTCCGCAAAGGAGCATAAGTGCATCCAGGAATGTCTCCTAAGAGCTACTGCTGAACCCGCTGCCCAACTCGAACCATCGGCTGCATAAGAAATGAGCCGCATGGATGAGTTAACTATGGAATTAAGGGTATTAAGCTGGGCTGTCACCTTCTCAGTGACACCTCCATCTGTACTACCCTGCAGAGTATCTCCAAGCTCTTTTAGGAGATCTCTTTGAAGACAGGTAAAATGAGTCAAGTAGTTGAGCGATCGCATAGCAAAAGTCGCAGAACTAAAGATGCGTTTCCCATACCTGTCCATAGTCCTGGAATCTCTATTAGGAGAATGGACAGTTGAAGAGGTTTCAGACATCTCTTTCTTAGTGGCCGCTGCCACCACCATGGCATCAACAGGCACTCCCTTGGTGAGGAACATTTTATCTTGGGGTGGACGTAATAAATTTGTTGCGCCTCCAAGGGACAGGTTCCATAGTATCAGGAGACTCCCATGCCCTTCGAGCAAACAATTCCATTAGTTCATCGAAGGGCGGAGTCACCCAGGAGGTGGAAGTTTGAGATCCAAAGGCCTTCAGGAGCACCACTCATCCTCAGTAGGGCTAATGGACTGCCAGTCACCCCTCTGCTTAAGGACTTCCAGGATATCAGCAAAGGAGATATCCTCCGAGGGGGACCGTGGGGACCTTTCTGATTCCTCTAAATCGGTGTCTGATGTAAGAGACTCCTGCGGGGAGTCCAAATGCCTTCTCTTGCAAAGTTTCTTCCTGAGAACCTCATCAGTGGGGGCTTCTGATGAAGTCTCAGTAGAACATGTGTCGCCTAATGGGGTTACCTGAGGATCTGGGTCTCGACGCTTTATAGGGACCTGCAATGTAGAGGTAGAAAGCGGCACTTTAGGGGAGGAGGAGTGCCCTGATGACGTGTGAGTCTTGGAAGACATAACCCTCCTCTTAGCATCAAAGGCTCCAGTGTTCCGACCTGTGTGTGTGCTGAAACAGTGGGCTCTGACCCAGAGGAAGGATCCGAGCTCATTCGCGCCGAAGCTCCGAGAGGAAGGGTCAGAGCCGACACATCGGTTCGACTCTCCCCCCTGAAGCCGACCAGAGTGTGTCGGCTCCCAGACTCCTCGAATGGCACTGAAGTAGTCCACGTTGACGGAGCCAATAGCACTGGAACAGGCCTCGGCTCCGAAGGATCCACAATCATCAGGTCCCTCTCCCCCGGCTCCAAAGGCCCAGCTTGGCAGAGGAGTAGTCACAGCAGGTACAATGGTCCTCGGTTCCGGAACCGGTTGGGGTCGAAGCCAATAATAATTTGGCCAGTGCCGGTCCTCAAGAAGCCTCTGCACCACTCGGTCCACATCCACATTGGAGAGGGTTCTTGAAGAACGAGTTGAAGGTACTGAAGAAGCCACCGATTGCAGAATGGGTAACCTCAAGGTTTCGGAGACCGGCTCCAATACCGGGGACTGGCTCCGAAACACTGGCTTGGTGCATGGCTCCAAAGACTGCGGAGCCGGCGACCGCACCTTAACAGCAATGCTCAGAGCTGATGACTTGGGCTCCGATGAAGCTTTAGAGGACTTTGACCCCTTCGACGACTTGGAAGCCTGGTCAGCCTTGTCCAATGACTCCTGAAATTCTGGTTTCAGCAAACCTCTGTCCACCAGTTTTCTCCTGCGCTCCAATAACACCCTGCTGCTAAAAGAGTGGCAAATGGAGCAATCCTCCTGGAGATGGACTGGCCCCAAACAATAAACACAATTAACATCCAAGTCAGTAAACAACATTTTCTGCCCACACTTAGGCCATTTCTTAAAGCTTGACTTTTGTTTTTCCCTCTGATAAGCCATCTTAACAACAAAACTATGCACCAATCAGAAAGTAACCCAGAAAACTATTTAAACCACACTAAGGGGGTAACAGCACTCACACAGCAAACTATGTAGTATCTATAGCTCTAGCAATCTATATAGGTAAAGCTATAATATCTCTAACACTAACTATAATTTGCTAACTTTTAAGGTATCAATTAAGAAACTACCAAGGATAGGGAACACACAGTTTCAATAACTACTAAAGCACGGCCAAAGGACCTAAGAGCAGCCACTCTTAAAAGGACAAAAATCTCATCAGCAAGAAAGGCACGGATAAAACCTGAACTAAAACTAAGGATAACTAGCCCAGAAAACACACACTAGCTAGAGAAAAAGGCAAAATCTTTGCTATAAGATGATAGTAAACAAGAATACTGGCCCGAGCTCTCTATCGACCTCCAATCTGTTGCAGCGGCAAACTAGATCTGAGGTGAGATAGACAGCATCACGGGATAGGGACTTGGCCTCGAGCTAGATCTTGAGCTTGTGAAAGCGGCCGTCTTGGAGACGATCCATCAGCTCCGAACCCTTGTGTAAAAATGAACAGCAAGATTGAACTTCACATCTTAAGTTTTGCTCTGCTCACTGATCCACATGCCTCTCATTGTAACCTTATAAAGGGGTTTGACTGGCTACGAAAGAATGACAAGACTACTCTTCTTCTGTGCTCTTTGGTTGTTTAAATAAAAACTCTTAACAGTAGTTATAGTCCCACCTTAAAAAAGAAAAATTCAAGTGAAAGTATTAATCCCCAGGAGGTTCTCAGGAAGAAAGTTTTTCACCCTAGCTTGAACTAAATTCAAGACTACATTTGGAGAAAAAGACTTCTGCAGATTTGGACCCACAACCTAGAATCAGCTCCAATATACCTAAAGAAATATTAAATGACATTTCAAAAGGCCTTACAAAAGTACCTTGGTAATGAAGACACATGCAATGGCTTTAAAGATAATGGTCAGCATCACAACTAAAATTATAGCCTCAACCCTTCAAGGCATCCCAGTTATGCTGAAACTTGAGTTGAAAACTATACAGTACCTACACAATTTTTTTACTGTTGTTTTTTTTTCAGCTCAACATCTCCAATTCTGTATAGTGTGTGCATAAGTCAATATCTATATAACACTGTGTGTAGCAATTATGCAATGCGCTCCAATTATGTATTTTGACAGAATACATACTTACAATTTTTTATCCCATATGTAATTGTCTGAATTAGTAGATCTCTGAGCCTGGGTAATGAATGAAAAGGGTCAACAGATCAGTCCATTCACCTGGTCAACAAGCAGTAAACAAAAGATAAAATATATTAAATTAAACTAAACTCTACATTGGACCATGCCAGTGAGTAGCTCTCAAAATGATAGGGTAGCAGTGTACTTTGACAGCTGCCTCTGTAAAGTACAGTTCTGTACGCAAACCTACCACAACAGTAGATGTCTGCGTGCTCACTCCTGCAGAAGACTTCGCTATATGGGTTGTATCCTGCAGAGGATACAATAGCTGTTCAGCGCTTAAGAGTACCTACCATGCAACCTACCCTTGACAACTCAAGCAGAGTTGAAGAAAATCAATGGTTTGGGTGCAAAGCCTTTCAAAAAATACAGTTGTATAAGAACTTACTGCAAAAGTAGAATACTGGAATAGTTATCAGTAGGACATCTAAACTGCTGTTTTATCTCACCAAATAACTTGGATGTCTGGCTGGGTTACCAAAGACAAAACCTTTGATACAGCCATATGTCAGACATATGACCTAAGCCTATGAGTGCAAGGAAACATAACTGAATGCATTAGTGTAAAAAACTCAAATTATCTCAAAGCCAAGAGGCCTCTAGACATCTGAGAATAGCAGAATAGCAGAAAGATAAAGGTGAGCCAAGGGGAAAGAAGGCAGAAAATAGCTCTCCCTCAGTCCATGAGTAGTTGCTAAACATGAGGAGGATAGCAGGCTGGTGAATACTGAACAGTGATCAGTAGAACATCTACTGTTATACGTTCTTACAAAACTGTACTACATACTTCCATAGGTCACTACTGCAGTACTCCAAATTGCTGGGTGATTCCCAAAGCTTAGTGAGCATTAACAGTGGCTGGATGTGACACAGGAAAGCTGCCAATCAATCCAGAGAGAACTGATCTGGCAAATGAAGCTCTGGATCTAGAGAAAGCATCTATCTTGTAATGTTTGGTAAAGGTATGTAGAGAGGACAGAGTTACTGCTTCTAGGATGGTTCGAGTCTACTCCCTTGTGAAGGGCTCCAGAAGAGGACACTGCTCTGGTACTGTGTGCTTTTAATGAGGAGGACAACTATTTTCCATGGTAAGTGTAACAAAAGGAAACAGATTTGGAAATCCAGTTAGTAACAATTTGTTTAGAAACTGGGTTGTTCAGCTTGGCTTCTTGAAAAGAAACAATTAGTCAGTCTTGTGGATGGACTTTGCTTTATCCAAGTAAAATTTGAGCTGCCTCTGAACATCCAGGGAGTGGATCATTTTCTCTCGCTTATTCTGAGGAATAGGGAAGAAAGCAGGAAGGTCGATGGCTTGAGTGAGGGAAAGCTCATTGAAGCCTTCAGGCAATAAATTGGGGGTTGGGGAGTTTGCCCTCAAAGACACTATGTCCTTATGAGAAACAAGGAAGGCAGGGATTGCCATCAGGCCTTGGAGCTCAGAAACCCTTCTAGCTGAAGTAAGGGCTACTACACATGATTTTCCAAGTACAGAATTTGAAAGACTCAGAAGCTGCTGGTTCAAATGAAGGAAGAATGGGTTTTTCAAGGACAAAGTTAAGAGCCTGCGAAAGCTGAATAACTTCCTATGTTCCTGTGGTCCAGTGGTGCAAGGTTTGCCTCGCTCAGCCTCCAATGCCTAACTGCAAGTCACTTAACCAGATACCGCTCCCGGGCTGAGTCTGAAAAAGGTCCATGGAGATGGTACAGTTGTGTACACTTACCAAAAATGTAGATGTTCGAGTGTATTCACTGTTGCAGTCATCACATTTGGGTTATCTGCTTACAGTAGCCATCAGTCTGCCTGATTATCAAAGTCTTGGGTCCTGCGTCGGTTGCTATCTCATCTAACGTGATGTCAGGTAGTCAGGGTATATAAAGCATGCAGCCGACGCCATTACCTCAGTTTTCTTGCCCCAGATGTCAGGTGCCCCCTTAATGGGAAGCAATTAAATATAAATATACAAGGTTATACCTCCAACAAAAAAGCAAATACACCAAAAAGCTTTTAAGTATAGTAGAGGAGAATAAAGGTATAGCCGAAAGAAGTCAGGGGGCTGGAGGGAGGGTAACCAGGACTGCAGCAGTGAATACACTCAAACATTTACATTTATGGTAAGTGTACACAACTGTACTATGCTCTTCGAGTTTCACTGCTGCAGTCATCACATTTGGGTAGATTCCCAAAGCTAAGGATGGGAGGAGGAATTTAGATAGCATTAGGACCAGCTATAAGGCCCTGCAAGGCTGCAGTGGCAAAGCCAGCTATGGATTTAGAGAAAACTGGCAAATGGTAATGCTTGGTGAAAGTATGTACAGAACTCCAGGTAGCAACTTCTAGGATGTCTCTGGTAGGGACACCTCTGAGAAAGGCTGTAGAGTTAAATGCAGCTCTGGCTGAATGGGGTCTAATCCCCTGTGGGATAGGTTTTCCATGGTGCTTATTGCAGAAAAGAATGCAATGGCCTATCCATTTAGAAATGGTTTGCTTTGAAATAGCCTTCTCCTTTGCCACTGCAGAAAATGCCGCCAGCAGTTGTTCAGATTTCCTTTGAGGTTTAGCCCTGTCTAGGTAAAATCTAAGTTGTCTGTGCACATCCAAGGAGTGCAGCATTCGTTCCCCTTTATTCTGTGGATTAGAAAAGAAGGTTGGCAAATGAATGGACTGAGCCACACTGGATACCACCTTGGGCATAAAAGAGGGACTGGTCCTGAGGGACACCCTGTCCGCATGAAAGATGATGAAAGGTTCCACTACCAGGGGCCTGTAATTCAGATACCCTTCTTGCTGAAGTGATTGCTAAAAGGAAAGCTGTTTTCCAAGAAAGGAATTTTAACTCTGCAGTTGCAGCTGGCTCAAAAGGGGGAAGAGTGAGTTTTCCCAATACAAAATTAAGGTCCCAGGCTGGAGTTGGGGCTCTCCTAGGTGGTCTTAAGTTTTTGGCCTCTCTGAGAAACTGCTTGAGCAGTGGTTGAGAAAAGAGTGGTGGTTCTGTGTTGTAATGAGCTGAAATGGCTGAGGCATGAATTTTGATGGGAGGAAAAGGAAAGGCCATTGTGAAGCATCTCAGTTAAGTATTGAAAGACCTGAGGTAAATTGGGTGCTGCTGTGGCCATCCCTTGAGTTTCGTTCCAGGCACAGAATCTTTTCCATTTTTCAGCATACGATTTTCTAGTACTAGGCCTCCTTGCCTCCAAAATGACATCCAACACTTGTTTACTGAGGGATGGTAATGGAGAGATAAGGTACTTATAGCCAGGCTGCCATGCTCAGGGTTTGAAGCTGGGGGTGCAGAATCTAGCTCTCCTGCTGAGACAGCAGGGTAGGGGTCTGAGGTAGGTGCCATGGGGCCAGCTGTGACGCACTGCACAAGAGGGGGTACCCAGTGTTGGCGTGGCCAGTCTGGTGCAATCAGTATCATCCTTGGTTTGCCCTGTTTGATCTTTAGTACTTTGGAGAGGAGAGGCAGAGGAGGAAAGCCATAAACTGATACATTTTTCCAGCTGAAGGACAGAGCATCCACTTTCCAAGCTTGTTTGTGGAGAGTCCTTGTTCAAAATTTGTCCAATGGGTGGTTCTGGGGGGAGGCAAACAGAACTATATCTGGGATCCCCCATTTGCTGATCAACATGTTGAAAATCTTTGGTTCCAGTTTCCCCTCATGTAGGTCCATAAGATTTCTGCTTAGTTCGGCTGCCAGTGTATTTAGTTCTCCTGGCAGGAATTGAGCCTGTAGATGTACTTGGTAGCTCAAGGCTGTGTTCCACAGAACAATGGCTAGTCTGCAGAGGGGGTAAGAATGGGTATCCCCCTGCTTGTTTATGTACCGCATAACAGTGGTGTTGTCCATCTTTACCATTAATTGTCCTGGAAGAATGTGGCCCTTGAAGGCTGTCAGAACATTCTGTACAGCTAACATTTCTTTTTGATTGGTATGCAGGTGCATTTGACTTGGGGTCTATTTGCCCTGAATGCACTTCCCTGCCAGGTGAGACCCCCCATGCGTAGTCTGATGCGTCTGTTGTTAGGGTTTGGGCGGCAGGGGGTAGAGTGAATGGTAGTCCCTTGTTTTGGTGGCAGGCCTCTGCCCACCAAAGGAATTCTAACCGTAGGCAAGGTATAATAGGAATCATTGCTTCTAGATCTTGAGAATGTTGACACCATAGGCTTTTTAGATACCATTATAGTTTCCTCATATGCAGTCTTGCATATGGAATTAGTAGAATGCACAAGGCCATGAACCCCAAGGCTTTCACTATTTGCCTTGCAGATAGCAGTTTTTTTGTGGCCACTAGTTTGAAGTAAGTTGTCAAATGAATTTGTTTCTCTGGCGTGAGGAAAGACATCTGGGAAGTTGTGCTCAAGCTGCTCCCAAGAATATAATTTGTTGACAGGGTACCAGATGTGATTTCTTTTAGTTTATGGTGTACCCCAGACAAGTTAACACCTTTTGTACAAATGCCAGATGATTCAGAAATATGTCCTGACTTTCTGCCTGAATTAGACAATCGTCCAGGTATGGGTATATTTGAACATTTCTTTGCTTGCAAAATGCAATGACTGGAGCTAGGCACTTTGTGAATACCCTGGGTGCAGTAGATAAGCCAAAGGGCAGTGCAGAGAACTGCTTTGAAGCGTAGGTATTTTCTGCTAGATTCCCTGATGGGGATGTGCAGGTAGGCTTCCTTTAAATCCAGTGTTGCCAACCAGGCATCTTTGCCTATCATGGGAAGCAACTGGTGAAGAGTTAATATCTTGAATTTTGGAATCACCAAAAAGGTGTTTAGGATAGACAGGTCCAGGATAGGATGCCATGAGTTGTCTTTTCTGGGTACCAGGAAAAGTCTTGAGTAGAAACCTTGTCCCTTTTCCTCTTCTGGTACAGTCTGAATAGCCTTTAATCTTAAGAGAGAGAGTACTTGCTTTTGAGCCTCTGCCTACTGATTTGGCGGTAGATCTGGCCAATCGTTTGGGGTTGGTAACGTGTGGAAGTGAAATCTGTATCCTTGGGAAACT
Source organism: Protopterus annectens (assembly GCF_019279795.1). Taxonomy (NCBI): domain Eukaryota; kingdom Metazoa; phylum Chordata; order Ceratodontiformes; family Protopteridae; genus Protopterus; species Protopterus annectens. The sequence goes on from NC_056736.1 coordinate 648,240,676, forward strand.
ATGTTTAAAGCCCATTTGTCCTGGGTAATGAGTTCGCAGTTTTTTGCTTGCAGAGCAATCTTTCCCCCTAAAGGAGCAGTCAGTTGAGAAGTGCTTGGAAGTTTTAAAATTAAGTCATTGAGACAGCTTACTATAGGGGGGAGTCTTACTACTTCCTGATTTGGAAGTGGGAGCCCCCCACTGCCTAGTCCTGTGCCTACCCTGGGACTGAAGCTTGGGTGTTCTGCTGGTTCTGGGTTTGAACTGAGAAGGCCTGGAAGAGGCAGGAAAGGACCAACTTTTTGAAGGCCAATGCCTACTAAATCTAGGAGGCTACACTTGTAAGAAATCTTTAACAGTTTGCATAGATTTAGCTTTTTCCTCCATCTTTTTAAGAACTTCTTCTGCTTTGTCGCCAAACAGGCGGTCCTTATTTAAGGGAGCATCCAGCAATTTAGTTTTAACATGATCTGGCCAATATTACTCCTTAAACCAACCATGCCTTCTAAGCACAGACCCGGTGACAGCAGCACTGCAAGATGCCTCTAGTGAATCAAAACCACATTGCAAAGTATGTTTTCCAACCTGTTCAGCAGAATGGATAAAATCCTGTAAATCCTTATTTTCAGCACAATCAGGAATCAACATCATTTTCTGTTTAAGCAATCCAATAATATGCTGCTGATACTTTAACATATGAAACTGGCAACTGAAGGGCCTGATGACCAAGGTTGCAGAGGTGTATACCTTCTTACCCCATCTATCCAGGGCCCTGGAATCTCTATCAGAGAGGGTAGGATTTTTGGCAGTAGTAGCCTTAATGCCCTTGCGTCCTTGTGAAATGGTCTCAGGATCTGCAGTAAGATTTTTAAAAAGGAACTTGTGAGAATCAGGAACCCTGTAATATCTATCAGGTTTTCTGGGAGCAGGAGGTAAAGAGTCAGGGGCCAAGCTAGATTCTGAAAAGGCATCGTCAGCAATGTCCAGCACAGGAGGTATAGCTAAAGGCCTGTGTTGGGGCAGGAGTAAGAAATCTCTAAGCCTTTTTTTAGAATCAGAGTAATCCTGGCTTTCCCAAGTGAAAATGCTCCGCAAGATTATGTAAGGTTTCACCAAAAGAAAAAAACCTCTGGGGGAGAAGCAGAGGGAATAGAGTTCTCTGCATCAGAATCCTCATAGGTAGATAAGGGTAAATCCTGGTCATCAGAGGAGACAGAAATTTCAGAATCCTGGTCAGAAGTATCATAAACAAATTCAGTCCTAGGTCTCTTAGAGGGGGAAGGTTGGCTTCCCCTGATTAAAGTAATAAGGTCTTCAGCCATTCTTATCATTTGTTTCTTAGGCATAGAGGCCTGACCATGCGGTCTGGGCGTCAGTTTCCTAGGCATGGTTCGAGTTTTAGGCCTAGAAGAAGAAGGCATCAGTTTAATATGAAAGTCAATAGGCCTGAATAAACCCTATGGACCCATCCAAGGTACAGACATCCGCAGGTTCCACAGTTGAAGCATCTCGCGGCATACCGGACTCCGAATGGGTCTCAGTAGAGGCCTGCGAATCTGAAGTAGCGGATATCAGGGGCTGCGAAAGCGCCTCACTGAGTACCGGTGAACTGGCAACTAGCTTAGAAGTGTCGTCGTCAGCTTTGGACCTAGGCAGCCTGTCTCCATCTTTATCTTTGCGTTTTTTCAGAATGTCGGTAGTTGGGTGGCTTACTGAAGACATATCTGGATAATTGAACACAGTACCAATATATTTAGAAGTGAAAATGTACCGACGACGAATAGTTCATGGTTTAAATAAGGCACAAAATCGACAGCGAGGTACGTCGTGGTCAGGGCCTAGGCAAGGAATACAGTACGAATGAAAATCTTTATGAGGTATTTGCTTTCCACAAGAAATACAATTATTGACTTTTACTGACATCGGTTTAGAGCAAGAAAATGTTTCCCCAACAGGGTACTTAGATTTAGTTGAAGACTTCGGTTCTGAAACTCGAAAATGAAAATTTCAGGAGTCGGCCAACCAGCACTTGCAAACTGCTTCTGCTTCAGGCACTGTATGACAAGAAAGACTGATGTAATGCCATTGGCTGCATGCTTTATAGCCCTGACTACCTGATGTCACGGCAGATGAGACAGCAACTGACGCAGGACCCAAGACTTTGATGATCAGGCTGACTGAGGGCTACTGCAAGCAGATAACCCAAATAAGAAGACTGTAAAGTACAGTTTTGTACCTACCATAAATGTAGATGTTCGAAGATCCACATTGCTGCAGTCCTTACATATGGGTAGTCCGCTGTCCTCGGTCGGCCCGAATACCAAAGTATTAGGCTGACGTCGGTCATGGCGCTCAGATCTGACATCAGAGCGTCAGGGTATAAAAGCGCATGACCAACGTCATATCCTCAGTCTTTTCTTGCCCCAGATGTCAGAAGGCCCTAAAAAGAAAGGCCACAGCCAAAAACAGGATACCTCCCAAAACATGCCCAATAACAACCATCACCCAAACCATATAACCATGCCAAACTACAGAGGGAAGGAGGGAGGGTGGACTGCAGCAATGTGGATCTTGAACATCTACATTTATGGTAGGTACAAAACTGTACTATGTTCTTCATCTCACATTGCTGCAGTCCTTACATATGGGTAGAATCCCAAAGCAGAGGTAAAGGGAGGATGGCAAAATCATAAAGCATTAAGGGCTGCTAAAATGCCCTGTAATATTGCAGTGGCAAATCCAGCCCTAGACTTAGAATAAAGAGGAAGGTGGTAATGTTTAGAAAAAGTATGTACTGAACTCCAAGTGGCTGCTTCCAAAATATCTTTTGTAGCTACCCCCCTTTGAAAGGCAGTAGAAGTGGCAGTAGCTCTAGTGGAATGAGGTCTGATTCCAGCCGGAATCTCCTTACCATGATGGGAATAGCAGAAAGAAATACAAAACCAATCCATTTAGAAATAGTTTGTTTTGACACAGGTTTTCCCTGAGAACCCAAAGCAAAAGAAACAAACAACTGCTGAGACTGCCTGAACCCTTTGGTTCTGCTCAAATAATAACGAACTGCCTGTGAATATCCAAAGTATGCAAAATCTTCTCCCTTTATTTTGGGGTTTGCATAAAAAGTAGGCAAATGAATAGTTTGGTTCAAGGCCACACTAGAAACCACTTTAGGCATAAAGGAAGGATTAGTGCAAAGATACCCTATCCTTATGAAAAATCAGGAAAGGTTCCACTGCCATAAGGGCCTGTAATTCAGAAACCCTTCTTGCAGAGGTAATGGCCAACAAAAAAGCAGTCTTCCATGATAAATACTTTAACTCGGCAGTAGCTGCAGGCTCAAAAGGTTGTAGAGTAAGTTTTTCCAACACAAAATTGAGATCCCAAGCAGGAGTAGGAGCTCTACGTGGGGGTCTTGTGTTCTTTGCCCCTCTAAGAAACTGCTTAAACAAAGGATGAGAAAATAAAGGAGGGTCACAGTCATAGTGAGCAGAAATGGCTGCAGCATGAACCTTTATCGAGGAGAAAGACAAACCCTTGTCCAATAGCTCAGTAAGATATTGAAGAGAAATACTTAAATCAGGCTTGGAAACATCAAAATCCTTCGCTTTGCTCCAAATAAAAAATCTCCTCCATTTATCAGAATAAACTTTCCTTGTACTAGGCCTTCTGGCCTCCAAAATAACATTCAAAACTTGTTGTGGAAGCTGAGACCCTCCAGGGTCTAAAGCAGAATATGCCAGGCTGTTAGATGCAGAGACTGAATCTTGACATTGAGGAAGTGATTGTCCTCCTGAGACAAAAGATGCGGAATCAAAGGCAGAGGCCATGGAGGCTCCGTGCTAAACTCCTCAGTAGTGGGTACCAGTGCTGTTGAGGCCAATCGCGCTATCAGAATCATGGATGGCCTGTCTTGTCTGGCCTTCAAGAGTACCTTGGGAATGAGGCAGAGGTGGAAAGGCATAGACATGAAGATTGCTCCAACTGAATGATAGAGCATCCACCTTCCAAGCTGTGGGATGAAACATTTTTGTGCAAAACTTTGGCAACTGGTAATTTAGTGGAGAAGCGAACAGATCTATGTCTGGAGTCCCCTATAACACTGTCAACTTTTGAAATACATGAGGATCCAGTTTCCACTCGTGAGGATCCACTATTTGTCTGCTCAACACATCTGCTAAGGAGTTCTGTGCTCCTGGTAGAAACCTTGCCTGAAGATTGAGGTGTAAACTGAGAGCAGTCTCCCACAAAATCATCGCTTGCCTGCAAAGAGGGTAGAATGGGTTCCCCTTGCTTGTTGATGTACCACATGACAGTAGTGTTGTCTGTTTGAATCAACACCTGCCCTGGGAGAAGTAAATCCTTGAAAGCCATCAACGCAAATTGGACTGCTAACATCTCCTTCAAGTTGATATGCAAATGTTGAAGTCTGACAGGCCACGTGTCTTGCACCCATTTTCCATTGAGGTGTGCTCCCCAAGCCTTGTCTGAGGCATCTGTCGTTAGAATCTGACTCGCCTCTGGTCGGGTCACAGAGAGTCCCTTGTTTAGGTGACATTCCTGAGCCCACCACAAAAATTCCTTCTGAATGCAAGGTATTATCTGAATGACAGTGTCTAGATCCTGGCAGTGTTGTGTCCATACATTTTGAGATACCATTGAAGCTTCCTCATATGCAGTTTGGCATTGGGAAGCACCAGAATAAGATGCCATGAACCCCAAGGCTTGAAGGACTGTCCTTGCAGTCAGCCTGGACTGTAGAGACATTTGATGGAAATAAAGAGAAAGGCTTCTTTGTTTGTCCGGGGTCAAATAAGCCATCTGGGAAGCTGTATTCAGTCTCACACCCAGAAAGCACATGTCCTGAGAGGGTACTAGACTGGACTTTGTTTCGTTCACAGAATACCCTCGGCATCTTAACACTACCATCACATACTGTAGATGATGAAGAAGTTCGTCCTTGTCTTGTGCAATAATCAGGCAATCGTCCAAATAAGGATAAATCTGTATTCCTCTTAACCTGAAAAAGGCTATCACTGGAGCCAGAACCTTTGTGAACACTCTGGGCAGTAGATAAGCCAAAGGGCAATGCAGAGAACTGATAATGTAAATTTCCAGCCCAACGAGGTACCTCCTGCAACTGGGCCTGATAGGAACATGAAGATAAGCCTCTTTGAGATCCAGAGTTACCATCCAGTGATCTTTTCCCAGCAGAGGTAAAAGCTGTTGTAACGTCAGCATTTTGAACTTTGGAATGTCCAGATAAGTGTTGAGGATAGATAAATCCAAAATTGGTCTCCACGTGTTTCCTTTCTTTGGTACTAGAAACAGGCAAGAGTAAAATCCTAGGCCCACTTCTGACACAGGAACTGGCTGTATAGCTCCTATTTGAAGAAGTATAGAAATCTGCTTGTGAGCCTCTATCCTTTGCCGAGGAGGAACGTCTGGCATGCCTTTGAAAGGAGGCAATGTATGGAAATAGAACTTGTAGCCTCGGTTTATAATGTCCAACACCCATTTGTCCTGGGTGACTAAAAGCCAGTTTTGCTTGAAAAGTGCTAACTTTCCTCCCAAAGGAGCTGCCAGGCAAGAAGAATCTGGCAGCTGAAAATGCAGGTCATTGGGCCTGTTTACGAAAGGACTGGCCCTGCCTTCCCTGCAGGTTGTGCAGGCGAACTCCAAGTTCTAGGCCTGAATGTACTATGAGCTCTGCCCCTGCCACGTCTAGATCTACCCCTAGACTGAGAATCAGAAGAAGGGCACGTCCACCCCTTAGTAGGCCAATTTCTACTAAACTTTGGAGGTTGCACCTGCAAAAAATCTTTAACAGTCTGCATAGACTTAGCCTTGTCTTCCATTTTCTTCAAAACCAACTCCACAGGGACCAAACAAAACTTCAGACTGTAAAGGGCATCCAGAATTCTACTCTTATCATCCTCAGACAAATTCTGATCCTTAAGCCAGGCGTGCCTCAAGAACTGAACCAGTGGCAGCCACCCTAGAAGAGGCCTGTACAGCATCAAAACCACACTGCAAAGAATGCTTACCCACCTGTTCAGATACATGTACTAAATCCTGCAATTCTTTACACTCAATGCCCTCTGCCAAAGCATCCACTTTAGATTTTAGCTGAGAAAGGAGGAAATTCTGATACTTCAACATATGAAACTGGCAATTTAAAGCCCTCATTGCTAAAGTAGAAGAGGTATACACCTTCTTACCCCATCTATCCAAAGCTCTAGCTTCCTTATCTAGAGGAACCGGATTCTTAACAACAGAGGCTCTAACACCCTTAGGCCCCTGACTAATAGTTTCGGGTCCCCTAGGACTCTTATACAGATATTTATGAGCCTCAGGCACCCTGTAATACCTGTCCGGTTTAACTGGGCAGGAGGCAAAGAATCTGGATTAAGGGAAGCCTCGAAAACATCTTGAACAACATCCAAAACAGGAGGTATAGCCAAGGGTCTATGCTGTGGTAAAACAAGAATTCCCTAAGCCTCTTCCGTGAATCAGAGAAATCCTGTCCTTCCCACTTAAAATGCTCCCTCATGGAATGCAGAGTTTCTGAAAAGAAAAATCCTCTGGAGGAGAAGCAGAAGGAGTGGAATCCTCTGCATCAGAATCCGAATAAGGGGGAAAATCTTGAATATCTTCAGCAGAAGACTCTGAGTCATCTGAGGCCTGATCCAAACTTTCCAACTCTGGCTCCACCCTGGGCCTCTTATCAGGAGGGGGCATAGAACCTCTAATTAAAGTAATCAAATCTTCTGCCATTTTAAGCATGTGCTTTTTAGGCACAGACCCTGAAGTACCTGGAGTGACACCAGAGGAAGGCAAAACAGACCTGCCCTTAGAAGAAGCCTTAGGAATAGTAGCAGAAGGCCTAACCACCTTAGGCATAGACGGGAGAACAGTAACCTTAGAGGCCCCTTCAGCTTGACCTGACTCCTGTGAGGCCACATCCTGCAAAATCAAAGTTTCCCCCTGAGACTCAACAGAAACTTCAGTCGGATCCACCTGTTCCACTGTAGCTTCTACAGGACCGGCGTCCGAAACGGACGAATCATCCTGTCTAGTTTTCAAAGATTTGTCTTTGCGCTTCGGAAGCGGCCGGAGGATCAGACGGCATATTATAATTACACCGCTTACCAAAGACTAACCTAGCAATCTAACCTTCGCTTTATGGTGCGCTTATTAAACCTAGCACAAAACCGACACCCGACTACGTCGTGCTCAGGTCCCAAACAAGGAATGCAAAGAGAGTGCTAATCCCTATGCGGTATCTGTTTCCCACAAGAAATACAATTATTCACTTTTTCTGACATCCGGAATTAACAGAGGCAAGAAAAACAAAAATATTCTAGCGGGTACTTAGCCAACTTGGTTTGGTCTGAAACTCAGAATAAAATTTCAGAGCGAACGGCACTTGCAACGCTGCTTCTGCATCGGACCATGCGGCAAAAAAGACTGAGGATATGACGTCGGTCATGCGCTTTTATACCCTGATGCTCTGATGTCAGATCTGAGCGCCATGACCGACGTCAGCCTAATACTTTGGTATTCGGGCCGACCGAGGACAGTGGACTACCCATATGTAAGGACTGCAGCAATGTGAGATGAAGAACATCAGTGAAACACGAAGAACATCAGTGCTCTAACCTGGAATCAAATGCACTTTCCTAGGTGGTTTTAGATAGAGGACACCTTTGAGAAACAGTTTTACCTCCAGCCTGGAAAGAAGAGAGGAGTCTACATGTAATCATGCAGAAAAGGCCAATAGGTGTGCCTTGATCAAGAAGTATGTAAGACTAGCTTTAAGCAATTCACAAAAATGAGAGGATAGTAGGAATTATTTTTTGTATATGGTCCTGTTCTTTAACATGACACTAACTACAAAATCTACTCCATTTAGATATATAAAACAATTCTTGATAGTAGGCTTCCTTGCTTCCTAAAGTGCCTGTAGCACTTCCTCCAAAATTTGCTGTCTAAAAGTTGTCATAATCTTATCATCAGGTTAAGAAATGGTTGGGTGGGGTTGAAAAAGCAAGCACTTGTGTTGTGTGAGCAAATCCACTCCATGGGGTAACATCTGGTGATGACTCTTGACTAGGTAGTAGAGAAGGGGGGAATTACGTTGCCTTGGCCAAAAGGGAATCACCAGTAAGATCTTTGGTTTGTCTTGCTGGTTCTTTGGCAAGATCTTTTAGGAATACTGGCAGAGGAGAGAAGGCATAAAGGAACCTCCTTTTCCAAGTAAAGGACATGGCATCCATCCTCCATTGCCTGTGGACAAGAAGTTCTCGAACAAAAGTGAAGCGGCTGCTTGTTGTGGATAGAGGCAAATATGTCTCTCTGAGGAATATCCCATTTGGGGACTATGTCCGGGAAGACCTATCTGTTCAGCATCCACTTGTGAGGGTCTCCCTCTGATCTGCTTAGAAAATCTGGCAGGATGTTGTCCTGTAAAGGAATATAAACTGCTTACAAGGACTGGTTTGCTTTTGTGGCCTGTTCCCATTCCATAAGAGCTAGTCTACATAGCTGATAAGATCTTATCCCCCCCTGCCTGTTTGTGTACCATATGACTATAGCGTTAGTCTGTGAAAAGTCTGAGGGGCCTAGGATCTAGGTGTGGAATATGATCTGCAAAGCCTGAATTGGAGCCCACGTTTCCTTCAGGTTTGTGTGTTCTGACCACTGATTTGGTGGCCACTGTTCTTGGACTCTCAAGGGAGCCTGTCCATGCCCCCCACGCACCATCTGAAGCATCTGTATGTAGCTCTTCTTGAGGTATCTGCATTCTGAATGGCAATCCTGGGTTGAAGTTTAACTGTGACATCTACCATTGAATTTCTTTCTTTAAGCAGGAAGAAGTGTTATCTGAGTGTCCAGAGGATGACAGTGCCGGGATTAGATAGATGTCGGGTACCACTGAATCATTCTCATATGGAATCTGGCAAAGGGGACAATGGGTACAGTTGCGGTCATGAATCCCACTGTCCTGAGGACTTCTCAGTCAGTCCAAGTTTGAAGGGGTACACGAGACTGAAAGCAGTTGTAGAGACTCTGTACCTTGCCTAGAGGTAGAAAGGTCAGCTTGAGTTGGGTGTCCAGTCTGCACCCCCCCAAAAAGCAGGGCTTAGATGGGGATCTATGTGGAATTCTTGAAGCTGATCATCAATCCCAGATGCTGGAGGAAGGAAAGAGTGAAATAGATATAAAGTAAAAGGATATGGTGAGTGGATGCCTGCACTAACAGGTAATCTAGATATGGAAATATTTTAATTATCTGGGTCCTACAAAAGGCTATGACTGGTGCCAGGCTTTGTGAAAACCATGGGAGCTGTAGACAGTCCAAAGGGCAAAGCAGAGAAATGAAAGTGCGATAAACAAGCTGAAAAATCTCAGAAATTTCCTGAAAGAAGGGTGGATTTGGATGTGGATGTAGACATTTTCACACCCAAGGAAACCCAAAAAGCTGCAGAAGGATAAAGGGCAAGAGTCTGCAGTGACATTTTCTTGAATGAGGGAACCCTGAGGAAAGTGTTAAGAAGGGCCAGATCCAGTATATATTGCAAGTCTTCTTTTCTTGGTATAAGAAACAGTTTGGAATAAAACCCATTTCCTAAATGCAAGTGTTCAATTGTACCTGGGTCAAGCAGGACTTGAATGATAGGCGGTAGGAGCTTTACCAGATTGGGAAGGGAAGAAAGAAGAAGCCCTTGAACAGAGGGATTTCCTTCCAGGCCATTCTGTAACCCTGTTGAATAACAGACAGGACCAATTTGTCTGTGGCTGACAATTCACTAGAAATGATGCGAGTCAGTTTGACAGGATGAGGGATGGAAGTAGTACTCAGGCTGATTTATCTGAATAGGGAAGACTCCCAGATTTAAAGTCCCTGTCTGGTTTATCTTGAAATCTCCTCCTAAGCATTTTCTTTCTCTTTTGTAGGGGTCTAGACTCCCTGTGAGAGAATAGGTTTTGCTGTGTATTTTCTTTGACACCCGGGGACAGAAGTGAGAAAAATTTCTCTGTAATCATACATAATTTTTTCCTTGTTCTTGTAAAGTTTTAAACAAGTTAGCTGCATCAGGGCCAAATAAAAATTCTCTACTCCAAGTAGAATCTAGTAGCTTGGTTTTGATGTCCTCAGACAAGGACTGACAGTGAAGTCATGCATGCCTTCTGATGACAGAACCAGTAGCAGATGCTCTGATGGAGGCTTCCACTGCATTGCAGCTGCATTTGAAGCTATGGGTAGCTGCTTGTGAAGCCTGAGCCACCACAGGCATGGCCTGCTGCTTAATGTCTGTCTGTTCCACAGAAGCTAAAGTTTTAATTAAAATTACCCCAAAACAGGCAGTAAATATTTATTTAATTCAGAGCTCTAAAGACAAAGTGGAAAAGGTATACACCTTTTCTCCAAGTCTGTCTATTGCCCTGCTACAATTATCAGATGGAAGGGCATTAGCAACAGGTACAAGTTTAGATGGCTTATCTGCAGTAATGGAAAAAGCAGAAAGGTCTGCTACAAAATTCTTGCAGTGAAACTTTAGATCTTCAGGCACTTTGTATAATCTATCGGACCTTTTAGGAGCTCACTGTGAGTCAGGAGGAGTGGAAGTGGAAGTAGAAGCAAAGGCAACCAAAAAGGCCTCCAGGAGAGGAGGGACTGGAGCAAAAGCAGGAATGCTCATCTGTAGCAAGTCATAATACTTTTTTTCCACATCTGAAACTTGTCTAAATTCCCACACAAAATGCTTCACCATATTAGAAATGGTTTCTCAAAAAACAACTTCCTCTACAGGATAATAAGGAGACAGGAAGTCCTCATCATTAGAGGTCACTTAGCCTGGGAAGTGAATCTGAGAACAGTAGGCCACAGAATGTTCATCAGAATTAGACTCTGCCTAGTCATCCTCTGAAGCCAAAAGATAGTGGTTTGAGACCATGATGGCCTTAAATAGATCTCTGGAAAAATCCATCCAGCCTTTTTTCTGGGATATCTGAGGAGTGGAAACATTTTTGGTTTTCTGATTTTTTTTTTATTTGTTTTTTTCAAGAAGTGGTAGCTCCAACCTCTGACATACCGCAATTAATGACAGGTATTTCTTCCCTTACTAATAACTGCAGAATACCTTCACGCCCTTCTGAAATGATTAGACAGGGTTGCCCCTTCCCACCAGCATCTGAAAGATCAATCGTTTTGGACATGAATGAATCATGCGCCATACCGGCCTCCAGTGTAGTCATGACAGTGGCACTCCGAGAAGCCATCAGATGTACCACAGGTTCTAGAAACTCAGCGGGTATGTCCGGGTTCGACTGAGCAGTCAATGTCAGGACTAGGCCTCTTCAACAACTTGGACAGGAAGAACATCAGGGGTCGAAAGAGCTGCCATCTAAGCTTAGACAATTTGCTTAAGCCATTGGGTCTCCAAACAAGTGTTAAGAGATGAAAGTTGCATACATAAGGCTGTAGGTACAAAGGACTGGCAAATACTGTAATTGCGTTCTGTACTGAAACAGAAAAGGCACTGGAAATGGAGATCCTTCTAGTGAATCTGCCTACCACAGTCAAACTTTCCCTTCCTAGCTGACATCTAATAGAACTGCAAATACCAAAGCCTTTAAGAAAAAAACAAAGGCGGCTCACTTATCAGAACCAGTGAAGGCAAACAATAACAATGACCACATATAGAACAGACAGATGAGTGCAAGACCTGCATTCTGACAGGCAGTGAGACAGTTTGAGGTTTTAAAGCCCATACATCTGCTTATGTACCATTATGCCTGCAGGCTTAGGTCATATATCAGACATATGGCTTATGGAAAGTTTTGGCTTTGGTACCCTGGCCAGACATCTAGCTTATTTGGCAAGATAACAGTTTAGAATATTGCAACAATGATCTAAGGAAATACATTTTTCATGTTAACTGAAAGAGGGAGGCTACAGCCATGAAAAATGACAATGCTAAGTAAGTAAAAATCAAAGTCATCACACCCTGGCAATATAAATTATACAAAAGGGGGATGGAGGAAGTGGCTACTGCAGTTGTGATCATTCGAACATCTACTGTTATGGCACGTTTACTTACACAACTTTAACATACTCACCATTTGATCACTGTTGCAGTTGACTTAGCTATGAGTAGACAACCACAGCTTATAATTACTGGAAGAAGGAAAGATGCAACTGAAGAATGGTTCTAGCAAAACTTGGTCTACATCTGGAAAAGAAAATCTAGTTTGCAGTGCTTTGTAAAAGTAAGTGCAGAACAACAAGATTCTGTTTCTGGAATACTTCTAAAATCCAACCCTTTTCCAAAAGACGCCTTGACCCTGCCTAGGATTGACTTGTTTTGGTGGATACAACAAAAAGACATAGCATTTGACAATCATTTGGAGATAGTCTACTTTGACACAGGCTGCCCTTTTTTCTTACCATCATAAGAAATCAACAACTGAGGGAATGGGATTAGCAGCAGCAATTTGTTAAGAAGATTTTTAAACAGTAATTATAGCACAGTCTGCTCTAGGATTAAAAAAATACTTATGACTATGACACATGCATAACCTATCAGACTTCCTAAATGCAGAAGGCTATCTGTCGAGCAAGTTAAAAGTGAGAAAAACATTCTCTAAAGCAAGCAAAACAGCAGAAACAGCTGCAAACGTCACCACGTCTAACTGTAACAATTTAATACATTTTTGTGGTATAAGAATTTCATTCTGCTCCCACTAAAACACCTCTTTCACCTCAGATAAAATTTCAGAAAAGGATAACTCTTCCTGAGATACATCTGAAGCCATACTTTCCTCAGAATCACAGTGCTCAGACTGAGAAGAAATTCCCAAGATACACCCCTACCCCATAATGCTTGCTCTTTTAACTGAAAGTCCGTGTAAGAAGGAGAGGGAGCTCTTTTTTCCTTTTCTTGCCAGAAGAAACAGAAGGCAAGGAAAAAAAAAAGAAATGCTAATCGTTTATCACATTCACAGTAAATATTCCCTGTGCATACAAACAGTAGCAGGGGACTGAAGATTTCCTCATGTTCACCTTTCCTGGGAGTGTACTGGCTCACTTCAGGCAAACTAGACCCAGATGCCGATTCCCTACCTCAGCTAAGTAAAGAACTTAGACCTGCTCCTTCCCCGAAGACCAACAAATGCCTCTCTCCCTTGCCCACCAAGGACATCAATACTGCTCCAGAGGACATGGCTATCCCCCAAACCATTGATGGCTGCATGTGATACACCAAGAGACTGGGGGGAAAAAGATGAGTGGTCTCAGGAACAAGGTGGTCACAGCACAGTCATCCACCAGCAGCCAAGGAAAAACAGGAGCCATCCTGATATCCAAAGACTCCTTGACATCATTCTTCTTTTGGACAGGGGAAGGTAAAACTGTGGAGACCAGAGGTTGCTTCATTGGCAAGCCAAGAGAGAGATATCAAAAGCAGTTAGAGGAGCTTGGACATGTCATAAAGGACAAAGTAGAAAAATTGTTCTGAGGTAGTAAACCACTGTCAGTCCCTCCACAAGCATAGCATCCTGCTTCAAAAACAGAAACACTCCAGGTCTGACTAAAAGAAGAGTCAAAAATTAAACTTCCACATAAAAAGTTCACAAAAGCATTTACATCTCAACCCCCTTAGAAATGAAATGACACTGCCCACAACATTAAGTTTCCTAGCTAAACACAATAAATTGATCAGAAAAATACAGGTTTTCCTCAGAAAACTATATTAAGTGGAAGGTTTTCCTCAACAAGGGACTCGTGTCCAGCTCTGAAGAACAGCTAGACAACTGACAGTTATAAGGAGCCTACTGAAGAAGCGCTCTTCATTGGCAAAAAAAGGCCCCAAAACTTTTTGTGCTTCAACTATCCTTTTATGGAGTTCTAGTCGAACTCTTGACAACATGGAAGACACCCTTTAGCTTTGGTCCTCAGAGATAGGATCCATATAACTTAGGATACTGTGATAGTGAGCTATGTACTGAACAAACAATGCTCCTGTAAATTTACCCTTCTCAGCACTAGTAAAGATGAAATTTGTAAGGATGGAGATGGCTGTGGAGCTCCTGTATTTGCACCTAAACCAGTCTGTCTGCCTGAGTGATGCCATTTTGTAACAAGACCTCTAAAATCTTATGGTACAATATTTTCCCAATATTTCTGTAACAAAAACAGAGGTAGGTAATCCAGAGGGCTCGACTGAAGTATGGTATTCCACCTGTAACCCAGAGGGTGACAGGGCCAACAGGAAATACAGTACCAAGGATTAGTCCAGATAAAATCACTGTAGCTAGCAGATCTAGGAAACTCTCTCTCTCCGTATGGCAGGAATAAAGATGGCTTATTGAAGTTTCAAGTAGTTTATTCAGTTAAGTAGGCAGATGGACGAGTATTCTTGTTGAAACCAACAGGGTGTCTTTATTCCTCCCACACAGACAGTCATTCTTCTAGATCTGCTAGCTAAAGTGATTTATCTGGACTAATCCTTTGTACTCTGTTTACTACTTCTGTAAAGGAGTCGAGGTTGGCTATGGGCCAAAAGACTCCAGGGTTCCTGGGACTGGGTATTTTAGGCAGTTTGTCTGAAGAGATTTGGAACAGACTTTATGGTAAGTATTAGACTAAAGACATGGGTCAAAGGGTATTCAAGCAGTTGCATTCCAGGTTCTAAAAGGAAGGCTGCATTGCACAGAAACTGGTTACTGTAAGGCAGTATTCTGACTTTTTTTTTGCAAGCAACATCAGTTTTTAGTCAAGAACTCCAAAACTACCCATCAGCAAAGAACATCAACTGTGCAAACCTCATACTTGGTGCACAGAAAAACTCCACCAGTGGCTGGGCTGTTTTCAACTAAAAGTACAAAAATTCCCTCTAAATTCAAATGTTGCACATGGAGCCTCTCAGTCTAATCCCAGTGTTTACAAATCAATTTGTACAGTCTGACTGACACACCACTTTCATACCATTGTATCCCAAAGCAAAGAAACTTATAGCAATGCCTAAAACAGCTTATCATATGCCTTACCTAGTGTTAAGTTTCCTTAATCTAATCTCGCCTCTTTAGCAATGTGACCACCAGTTAATAGTATTACCATCTTGCTGTATGCCCAAAACATGGGGTCTCCTTAACTACCACCCTTATACAAGTAAAATGATAAAAGCGTATGATCTCATGTACCCTAACTTCGGTTAAGACAGCTTCAAGTCTAATGTCCAACGATTGTGTGACATCAGCCCTCGCATTAACCCATTCCACATGTCAGTACTTCTCCAGATTCCTGATAATGGAAAACAAAAAGAAGGAAAGGGGGAGGGGGGAGGGGAAACTTTTCTTCTATATGCTGTTTTTCTTTATTTTCCCCTATCCTTATACCCTTTTCTATTGTTCATTATATTCAAGTAATCTTTGCCAAAGCTGCCATTTCCTATGTACCCATTCACTTACATTCCCTTTTCTAGGTGACAACTCAATTTACATATTTGTTTCATTTTTCCTAAGACTTCCATCAAGTTTGAAGTCTCAGCCTCCATCCATTTATGTGTCAGTTTTATTTTAACCACCAAATTAAACCAGTTCAAGCAACACGCACCTTACCAGGAAGACTTTTATTTGTGGATCCCAACTCATCAAAGTTAACTCTTCCCAGTTCACTTTCTGATATCCTAGATAATAAATTTTGTATCTCTCTTTTTACATTGCCCAAGCCTGGACACTTTATTTATTTGGCATTTGTTTACCAGGATTGTCCAACTGGACACTAGGTGCCCTTATTCAGTGGAGTCTTGGGGAGAAAAGCTCAATATGTTAAGTGTATTTTTAATAACGTTAAAAAAAAAAAAAAAAAAAAGTCTGACAATGCTAATAATATTTACAGAATTAATAGTTCAGAGGCTTTGAGCAGTTATCAGAATACTCAAAAATTAAAAGTAAAAATAGTTAAGGTTTAACACTGCTTAACAGTAGCATTAAGAATTAACAATGATCAACACAGCTTGACAAGTGGTTAGCATAAAATTGTTTTCAAAAACATAGCAGTTAAGCATAGGAATAGCATATATACAATCAACTTAACAGAGATGAGATTGTACTAGATATGTACACTGTGTTCAATCTGCCTAGGGGTGTAGTACAAGACTGTGGAAACATGTCTGGTACGGGGGACTGTAGTAGTAGGTAGGAGAAGGTGGGTTCAGGGAGGGAAGTTGCAATTACATAAATTGTTTTCTTGAAGGTGTGATTTAAGGAGTTTTCTTGAAGGTGTGATTTAAGGAGTTTTTTGAATGTAGCAGTGTGGTCGAGTAACGTATAAAGACATGCAGGTAGGTGCGTGCGTGAATGAGTGTGCCTTCTTTGAAGGTTGGGCGCCGGGCTGGCAACTCGGCGCCATAAAAATACACTGCCAATCATTAATGGACTGGAGTTCCACTGTGGCGACCTCTAACCAGGAAAAGACGAAAGACAAGTGTGGTTTTGTAACCTGAGTTGTGGGGGTAGTGTGTTCCATAACATTGCAACTTCATAATGGAAGAGAGATTCCCCTGAGCTGTTTTTAAATGGAATGACTTATACAAGGGCTTTTTTACTGGATCGTAGTTCCCTGTTTGTGCTGTAGAAGTTTAGTAGATCTGTTAGGGCAGGGGTTTTGTCTGGGTGGTACAGTATCTGATGGGCTAGGTTGAGTTCATGGTAGTGAAGTAGGTTTGGAAATTCTAAACAGTGTAGCTTATGCAGGGCTTGACAGAGATGTGAGCGTGATTTAGCATTGGTTGTGAACCTAGCTATTTTGTTGTAACATCTTGATAGTT
This sequence comes from Protopterus annectens, assembly GCF_019279795.1. Taxonomy (NCBI): domain Eukaryota; kingdom Metazoa; phylum Chordata; order Ceratodontiformes; family Protopteridae; genus Protopterus; species Protopterus annectens. The sequence continues at coordinate 648,257,487 of NC_056736.1, forward strand.
TGTTAAGGTTGGTTTTAGAGATTTGTTAATACTGGGGATGCATAAAGTGGTGCAGCAGTAGCGCTGTCGCCTCACAGCAAGAGGTTCTCCGGTTTGATTCCTGGCTGGGGTGCCTTCTGTGCGGAGTCTGTATGTCCTCCCTGTATTTGTATGGGTTTCCTCTGGGTTCTCTGGTTTCCTCCCATGTTCAAAGACATGCATCTAGAGAGTTTCTCCCCGGGCCTCTGCTGAAAATTGGCTTTGTTCCAAGTCGAACTTTCCCAGTTAACAAATATTAAATAAAATAAATAAAAATAAAGTAGAGTTGATAGGAGGTGAGTTTTAGCTATGGCAGTTCTGGATTCTGCGGTTAGGAATTTGTTGCTATGATAGAGACAGCCTAGCTTTTTATGGACTTTGGAGATGGTTAGGGTTATATATTTATTGTATTTAAGTTGGCGGCCAATTGAAATTCCAAGTAATTTGGCTTCAGGGACAGGAGTTATGGGGGTGTTATTGGCTGAGAAAATGGAGAAGGTGGAGTCTACAGTCTTTGTTGGGCTGAATAGTATTAGCTGTGTTTTTTGGGGGGTTGAGCATTAGCTGAGAATTGTTTAGCTTGTTTTCTATTTCAGAGAAGGATTCTTGGGCTTGGGTTTGTAGCAGTCGGATGTTAGGTGCGTTGCAGATGAGGGTAGTGTCATCTGTGTATTAGATAATGTCAGCTTTTGTGGTTGCTAGGTGGAGTTGGGTTTGTAAAGATATTGAATAAGAGGGGACCAATTATGGAACCTTGTGGAACTCCACAAATGACAAATCCAAAATATATGTTCCTTCTCCAATGCCTTGTTGATCTATGCTACATCACCAACAGCTGTTGCTCATGGGCCTATATGATGTTATCAAATGGACTAAATAGCGAATGCTATTTAGTCGATCTGATACTGACGAAATGGCAAAATAGCCAAGTCACAGAACATCAGGTTTTTGCCCAGGGGAAAAAATTTGGTGGGCCGTCTTCGGGACTTTGCCATTTCCTCCACTATGGTGCGATCTCGGAGTTGGTATATTTAGGTAGGGGGGTGTGGGGGGCACAGCCCTCCACATGGGGATGTGTGGGGTGCGAAGCCCCACACTTAAATTTGTGTTTAAGTTTATTTATTTATTTTTTTTAAGGAGCAGCAATTTTTTTCCCCTGGGAGAAATTCCCTGTTCCGTTTGTTCGATATTTTGTTTCGATACTATCGGTACGATGAAATAGCGTTCGCTATTTACATCATACGATAATATGCTGTAGATGCGTTGCTCACTCAAGGAAAAGTACAGTTGGGTGCAATTACCATAAATGTAGATGTTCAATTGTATTCACAGTTGCAGTCCTGACTTGTTAAATTTCCTGCTGTCAAAGCCCTTGGCCGGCCCAGCTACCAGAGAAAAAAATCTCCTTCCTCCAACAGCTGGCAGAAGCACTGACTGACGTCATTACACTTGGGTATATAGGGAGCCTGCCAACATCATGATTTCAGTTTTTGCTTGCCCCTGAAGGTACAAGCCCCCTAAGATAGGTCCTAAGGTAAAGAGCCTTAGACAGAGAACCTCAGTGTGGAATCTGTTTGCCACAACAGAGACAATTATTGACCTTCGCTTACGAGTCAAAAAATGAAAGGGTTCCCCAATGGGGTACTTAGCTATCAGAAGACTTCTCTCTAGTGTGTACCAGTTGATGCACTGACTGGAACTCTGCTTCAGGCTCCAATGGCAAGAAAAGACCAAAATCATGATGTTGGCTGGCTTCCAATATATCCGAGTGTACTAACGTCGGTCAGGGCATCCGCCAGCTGTTGAAAGACGGAGATTTTTTCTCTGGTAATCGGGCCAGCCAGGGGCTTTCACAGCAATAAATTCCACAAGTCAGTACTGCAGTAGAGTACAAAAATATTTATGCAGACACTTCCACACAAATATCCTATATCTTCTTGCCTTTGTGGCACTTCTGGGGGCTAAATATATAACCAAATATTGCTTATTAGTCCTTCTAACAAATTAGGTTCCTTCCTAACAAATTGTTCTTTGACCTGCTTTTCAGTTACAGCTTTAAGGTACAATGGGGGAGGGGTATTCCAAGTGCTCATAAAGCAGGGAAAGAAAAGTGGGAAGATGTGGAAAATTTAATGGAATGAGGTACGGAAAAGCAAGTTATATTACATTCGACTCCCTCAGTTATTTTCACAGATACATTCTTTATGCCACTGCCAACAGTGAATATCCTATTTCTGCCTACAGTTTTTATATTAAACTGTTTGCATTTTTCTAGGGAAATCTATGACTGGCTCCTGCAGTGATCGGATTTAACCTTGTCACTAATTCTAGCAATTATTTCTTGATTCTTTTCTATAGTCAGTTTTATAGGACTGAGGAGGACAGTTTTCCATTCACACCACTTAAGTTGGGAAATTTGTGGCATTAGCTAGGGCTCTTTTAAAATATATAAATATTCTGATTGCCAAAAGGTAAAGCTTGTTCTGAATAGGAATTAGGTTATGAATGAAAATGGCAAGTGTGACTTGTGTTTAATCAGATGCACATAATGAAGAACAGTTTACTTGAGCCTGAAAATCTAACAGGGAATCTTTTGAGGTTTATGGATATTTCTGATAGTTATGTAGGGAGGTGTATGATTTTTGTCCTTCAGATTCCACTAAGTGGGCTTGGTAGTACTTGTAAAGATTTGTAATGTTTGGGCTTAGCTGTAAGGACTCTGTCCAAGATGGCAGGATTGTTGGCAGGGGTGTGCAGCTGTGTACTAGACTGAACTAGCTGGGTGTGAGTTTTACGAGAGCCAAGAGTCTCAAAGCTTAGCCTTCATGGCACCAGCTAATCTGGACTGATACTGCTGAGTACTATTACCTTATATATGCCTTGAGATTGAAATGATATTGGTTATCAGACTTTCAAGGAGTTTTTAAGTCTGATGGTGGTTTAATGCAAAGGGTATCTAGATATATATTTTTCTCTGACCCAAGATGGTTAACTGAACCAAGGTCCAGTGTGGCCTGGCAACAATGTTAATATTGCTTTATGAAGCAAGCACTGGGTTAATGTTACAGTCTCTTGTTATGAGTGTCACACCACCAGTAATCTTCCTGCACCTGAACGGTTAACCTGGTAAAATAATAAATAACTGCATGAAATATACGGGGGTAAAAGGGCTGTTGCTAAATGATGGAGGCAGAGACAGAGTATAGAACTGAGGGGTATCTGCAAGTATAAGCATAGCACATGGGGGAAAGTGAACTGACCCACTAATGACCAAACATGGTAGCCAATCATTGCAAGTATTTGTATCCAGTCAACTTTGGCATCTGCACTCCACAACCTCTAGAGGCAGGTAAGCCACTAGACCAATTCTTCAAATACAGATATGGCAAGTAGTTACTAAAGAGTTTATTAAAATTCATTTATACATGCACTGCTGAGCTACTTACACTTCTTATTTCGGCTTTTCCCAGTTAGGGGTCGCCACAGCGAATCACCTGTCCGCTCATGATTGGCAGTGGAGTTTTATGGTGTCGAGTTGCCAGCCCGGCACCCAACCTTCCACAGAAGGCACACACACACAAGCACTCACACTAGGGCCAATTTAGAGTGTCCAATCCACCTACAGCATGTCTTTGGGATGTGGGAGGAAACCGGAGCACCCGAAGGAAACCCACGCAACCACAGGGAGGACATGCAGACTCTGCACAGAAGGCACCCAGCCAAGGATCAAACCGGAGAACCTCTTGCTGTGAGGCGGCAATGCTAACCACTGCACCACCACGGCTGCCCTGAGCTACTTACACTACTACCACAAAAAAGAAGAGGAGAGAGTAAGCAGTACTCAATAATACTGAGCATGAACAGTAGCTGAACTAATTTTACTATAAATCGGCACCCATGTACTAGTGCTGCAAGTATTTTGGGTCAGTTAACCAGTTGCCAGGCAGTGCAATAAGCACCACCACTCCCAAACCAGAGCTAGACAGTATGGTAAACACAGATACCTAGTCCTCTAGAAATAGGGTCTGCAATTCAGTCAAACAATCCAAGTTAATTAAAGGGGTATTTCAGTTGAACTGACAGTTACTCAAACATGCTGTATGTGTGGTAAGGTGACTGTGCAGGATTTCACCTGTGAGAAACACATTAAAGGAGTAAAAGGGTACGAAAATGTAAAATCTCATTCAGATATAAAAAGCAACAACAAGCATGCAAGTCTAACTGTATAGGAAAGCAAATAACACAAAGACTCAAGCATAAACAATATCAAAAGCTGCTCTAAATAGAGACTTCCAACTGTTTAACACTGCAGTCTTCAGTGAACAACAACCTAATAAAACTAAAACAACTGATTAACACACCTGGTCAAGAAGCAACTTAGGCAAATCTGTAATCCATGTTGTTCCTGTGAACAAAACATCTTCAGTACAACACTAGAATTAATACACAAATTTCTTCTAAACAGACTGCAAATACAAAACATGTGACCCATTGTGTGTTACTTAGTGCAATCAAACAATATGTAGAAGAGTCCCTAAGTCTATGAAATATTAGTGCTTGTGCTGATTCTGTACATCACATTACAAAACATACCCGTAGAAGGCCCTAAAACACTAAAAACAGCTAGAATTTCTCTCTAGGGACAAAGGAGAAACTGGCAAGTGGAGTGAACTGTTTGAAAAAGAACAAAGTGGCAACTCAGTCCCCCAGTAAGTAAATGCATTAGCCAATCAGCCAGGCTATGTGCATACAGTCGCAGTTAGCATCTGCCTGCTACAATCTCCATCATCAGGGTATACCATTCGTAGTAACCAATTCTTGATGGAATACAGAAAGGGCCAGCAGTCACCAAAAATAGTTCATTAGAACTCAAGTTATGTGCGGGTCTGGTGCTGATCTAGTTGCACTACCACCATCACCAAACATAAATAAATAAGGGGGGCATGCAATATTCAGCTCAGTAATACTGAGCATACAGAGTAGCTTACCCTCAGTTCAGTGTAGATTGAGACCAATACAGAACTGATGCGGCCAAATAAACAATGGTTAATAAGGACATGATGTGATGCAAACCAGACAATCTCCAAACAGGGCAACTACACAGCCAGTTATCAGGTAGTGCAAATGATCCCTTCAAACTAGTTTTAGGTATTGTGCTAGATGCAGTACAATTTTAGACACCTAACACTATACCAATACAGTCTGTGATTCAGTTAAAACTAATCAAGGGGAGCTCACTGACAGACTAGAAATTCCTTGACCATGCAGTTTACGGAGGTCACCGAACACTTGAGCAACTAAGTCCATGAGCTAGTCAACAGTAAAAGGAGGAGTTCAGTGTTGGACAGGAATTCCTTGACTATGCAAACTAAAGAGAGCCAACTGGGCCGGCTGTTGCCTAGCATTAACAATAGGGTTTGTGATCCAGTCAAAATTAAAGGCAGAGTTCACGGTTACACTAGAAATCCCACTATTGTGATATGGGGGTAGCACACTATGCAGGATGTTACCCAGCATTCTAACAATACAGCCAGCTATCCAATCAAAATTGAATAAAAGGAGAGTTCACTTGTTGGACCAGCAACTCCTCAACTATGCTGTTTGAAGAAAGTCGACTGTGAAAGACATCATCTAGTACTGTAGCAACATGATCCATAATCCAGTAAAACTGATTAAAGGCAAGTTCACTGTTGGCCACTAATTACCTAACTGTGCAAGACATCACCTAGCACTTCAGTGAAAAGGTCAGCAACCCAGTGAAAATGAAAGGGGGGAATTCATCATTGCACCAGCAGTTGCTTGACTGTGCTGTTTGGGGAGAGTTAACTGTACAAGATGTAACCTAACACTCTAGCCATTTGATCTGTGATTCAGTCAAATCTGATTAAATGTAGTGCTTACTGTTGGACCAGCAATTCCTTAATTATGCTGCCTGCAGAGTCAACTGTTCAAGACATCACACCTAGCATTCTAGGAATACGGTTTATGACCCAATCAAAAATGAACGGGAAGTTTACTATCGGATAAGCAATTCCTTGACTATGCTGTCTGGGGGGAGCCAAATGTGTAGGACATCACTTAGCAATTTAGCAATATGGTCCACAATCAAAATTAAATACAGAGGGAGTTCACCATTTTAGGTGCACATTTTCACCACTGTCCTACACAGCATAAGAAAAACACTGAGTAGCTATAATTTTAAACCGCAAATTACAATACCCACAGTTCAAAGCGGTAAAGGAATCAGCAGTTGAAATATACTAAATACATTAAAGTACAGTTGTGTATACTTACCATAAATGTAGATGTTCGAGTGTATTCACTGTTGCAGTCATTACAATTGGGTAGAGTCCCAAAGCTATGGTTGGGAGGCTGGAGCTAAACAACATTAGGAGCAGCTATGAGGCCCTGCAGAACTGCAGTGGCAAAGCCTGCCCTGGACTTAGAGTAGAGTGGCAGATGATAGTGCTTTGTAAAGGTGTGCACTGAACTCCAAGTAGCAGCCTCTAAAATGTCCTTGGTTGGTACTCCCCTGAGAAAGGCTGCTGAAGTGGCTGCAGCTTTGGTTGAATGTGGCCTAATGCCCTTGGGCACTGGCTTGCCATGGTATAAGTAGCAAAAATGAATGCAGTGGCCTATCCACTTTGAAATAGTCTGCTTTGTGATCCTGCAGCATATGCCACTAGTAATTGCTCTGTCTTTCTGAAAACGTTGGTTCTCTCCAAGTAGAATCTAAGCTGTCTGTGTACGTCCAAAGAATGCAGAATTCTCTCCCCCTTGTTCTGTGGATTTGGATAAAAAGTTGGCAGATGAATAGTTTGGTTAAGAGCCACACTGGAAACCACCTTAGGCATAAATGTTGGGTTTGTCCTCAGAGAGACCCTGTCCGGATAAAAAATGATAAAAGGTTCCACAGCCATGAGTGCCTGTAGCTCTGAAACTCGTCTTGCAGAAGTTATATTGCTAGGAGCAGAGCTGTTTTCCAAGATAAAAACTTTATATCAGCAGTAGCAGCTGGCTCAAAAGGAGGCAGGGTGTGTTTTTCCAAGACATAGTTGAGGTCCCATGCTGGCATTGGTGATCTCCTTGGAGGCCTTAAATTTTTGGCTCCTCTGAGGTACTGCTTTAATAAGGGATGAGAAAAGATTGGTGGCTCTGTATTGTAATGAGCCGAAATGGCAGAGGCATGAATTTTAATAGATGAAAAAGACAGGCCTTTGTCCAGCATCTCAGTTAAGTATTGCAAAATCTGAGGTATATTTGGCACAGCTGTATCAGTTCCTTGTGAGTGGTTCCAAGCACAGAATCTCTTCCATTTTCCAACATAAGATTTTCTAGTACTAGGCCTTCTGGCTTCCAAAATGACATCCATCACAGCTTTACTGAGAGGTGTGTTTTGTATGACTACATTAACTGCCATGCCGCCAGGTTTAAAGTGCTGAGTTGGCTGTGCAGGATCTGATTGTTTTGCTGGGACAGTAGATGAGGCATTTGAGGTAAGGTCCAAGCTGGGCATAGAGACAAGTTCCTTAGCACTGGAAACCAGTACTGGCAGGGCCAGTCTGGGGCAATTAGTATCATCTTTGACTTTTCCTGTTTGACCTTTAGGGTACCTTGGGGAGGAGAGGCAGTGGGGGAAAGGCATATACTGATAGGTTTTTCCAGCTGAAAGATAGGGTGTCCACTTTCTATGCCTGTCTGTGATATATCCTTGTGCAGAATCTTTTTAGTTGGTAGTTGTGAGGGGAGGCGAATAGATCTATGTCCGGGCATCCCCATTTCCTTGTTATCATGCTGAAGACTTGTGAATCCAGCTGCCACTCGTGGGGACCCATGAGGTTTCTGCTTAGTTCGTCTGCCAGAGTATTTTTCCTTCCTGGCAGGAATTGTGCCTGCAGATGTACTTGGCAAGTCAATGCTGTGTCCCACAAAGTCATGGCTAGTCTGCGAGGGGGTAAGAATGTGTGCCCCCCTGCTTGTTTATACACCACATGACCGTGGTGTTGTCTGTCTTTATCAGTAGTTGTCCCGGATGAAGTAGGTCCTTGAAGGCTGTCAGGGCATTTTGAACAGCTAGCATCTCTTTTTGATTGATATGTAGATGCATTTGGTTTGAGGTCCATGTGCCCTAAATGCATTTTCCTGCCATGTGGGCCCCCTAGGCATAATCTGATGCATCCGTTGTTAGTGTCTGCCTGGCTGGGGGTAATGTGAATGGCTGTCCCTTGTTTTGGTGACGAGCCTTTGCCCACCATCGAAACTCCTGTTGCAGGCAGGGAATGAGAGTAATCATAGCTTCCAGGCTGTGGTGATGTTGAGTCCAAACACTTTTTAGGTACCATTGAAGTTTCCTCATATGCAGTCTTGCATATGGAATTAGTAAGATGCAGGATGCCATGAAGCCCAAAGCCTGCAGAATTTTTCTTGCAGATAACTGGGCCTTTGTTGCCAACATTTTGAAGTAGGTAGTCAGTTGCCTTTGTTTGTCTGGCATGAGATAAGCCATCTGGGCAGTTGTATTTAAGCTTGCACCCAGGAATATTATATCTCTTGAGAGGGTACTAGTTTCGATTTCTTTTCATTGACTGTATAACCTAGGCATGTTAGAAGTATTTTCACAAACGCCAGATGCTGTAGAAGAATGTCCTTGTTCTCTGCTTGAAGTAGACAGTCGTCCAAGTAAGTAGATATTTGTATTCCTCTTTGTCTGCAGAATGCAATTACTGGTGCCAGGCACTTTGTAAAGACCCTGGGCGCAGTAGATAAGCCAAAGGGCAGTGCAGAGAATTGGCAATGCATTGAACCAGCCTTGAATCTGAGGTATCTTCTGTAAATTTGTCTGAATGGGACATGCAGGTATGCCTCTTTTTGGTCTAAAGTCACAAGCCAAGCATTCTTGCCCAGCATGGGCAGAAGCTGCTGCAAAGTCAACATCTTGAATTTTGGTATATCCAGGAATTTTGGTATATCCAGGAATGTGTTCAGAGTAGATAGGTCCAGTATTGGCCTCCAGGCCTTGTCCTTTCTGGGTACCAAGAACAGTCTTGAGTAAAATCCTTGTATCTGCTCTTGCTCTGGTACTTGTTGAATGGCCCCCATGTCCATGAGGGATGAAACTTGTTTTTGTGCCTCTGCCCATTGATTTTTTGGCAGATCTGGCCAGCCGTTTGCCTTTGGCAGGGTATGGAAATTGAACTTGCAAGCCTTGTGACACGATATTTAGAACCCACTTGTCCTGGGTTATGATGTGCCAGTTTTGAGAAAAAAGTGCTAATTTTACCCTTAAGGGTGCTGCCAGGGGGAAGTCATTGGGACTGTTTCCTGTATGGTTGTGATTTGTCTTCTCCAACTTTGGAGGTAGAAGCACCCCATTGCTTTGACCTGTATGAACCTTGCGCCTGGGATCTGCCTCTAGGGCGTCTGGATCTGCCCCTTTGAGGTCTGTCTGACACAGGAAAGGACAAATTCTTTGTTGGCCAATATCTACTAAACCTAAGTGGCTGTACTTGTAAAAAATCTTTGACAGTTTGCCTAGATTTGGCTTTGTCCTCCATTTTCTTTAACACCTCTTCTGCCTTAACACCAAACAAAGTATCATGCTGTAAAGGTGCATCTAATAATTTAACTTTGACACGATCAGGCAGATTTTGTTCCTTTAACCAAGCATGCCTCCTAATCACAGAACCCATAACTGCGGCCCTGCAGGAGGCCTCCAAAGAATCAAAACCACATTGCAAAGTATGCTTTCCAACTTGTTCAGCTGCATGCAATAAATCCCGCATTTCCTTGTTTTCTGCACATTCAGAGTTTACCAACATTTTCTGTTTAAGCAATGCCATGACATGTTGCTGATATTTGAGCATATGAAACTGACAGTTTAAGGCCCTTATAGCCAAGGTAGCAGATGTGTAAACCTTTTTTCTCCCCATCTATCCAGTGCCGTAGAATCTCTGTCAGAGGGGGTAGGGTTTTTTGCAGTGGAAGCATCAACTCCTTTGGGACCCTGTGAAACAGTTTCTGGGTCTGCAGCAGGGTTTTTAAAAAGGAATTTATGAGAGTCAGGAACCCTGTAATATCTGTCATGCTTAACAGGAGCTGGAGGTAAGGAGTCAGGGGCAAGTCTAGACTCCAAAAACACATCATCTACAATGTCTAACACAGGTGGAATGGCTAGTGGCCTGCGTTGAGGTAGTAAAAGGAAATCACTGAGCCTCTTTTTACATTCTAAAAATCTTGGCTCTCCCAGTGGAAATGCTCCCTCATGGTATGCAAGGTTTCCCCAAAAAATAGTCTTCTGGAGGAGAGGCTGAAGGTATAGATTCTTCAGCATCAGAAACCTCATAGGGGGGGGGAGAGAATATTCCTGATCAGAAGAAATGGAAACTTGATCTGAAGATTCAGTCAGTCTCTTGCCTAGACCTCTTATCAGGAGGGGGATGGGAACCCCTGATCAAGGTAATCAAGTCTTCAGCCATTTTGAGCATCTGCTTTTTGGGCATAGAGGCCTGACCACGTGGCTCTTGAGTTTGTTTCTTTGCTTTAGTCTTTGCCTTTGAAGCTGAAGTCAGTTTAATGTAAATATGTTTAGGTCTGAATACATCCTCAGAAGCCGGTGCCTGCTCAGCGGCTCCGGACCCATCTGAAGGAATAGTATCCGAGGCTCCAATACCTTGAGTTTCCACTGGCAAGGCCGACTCCACGTGGGAGTCGGTAGCGGCCTGTGACTCTAAAGTAGCAGCGTCAGGGGCTGCGAAAGCGCCCCACTGAGAACCGGCGAACCGGTGACTGGCTTAGGAGAAGCTTCATCTGTTTTGGGCCTCGGTTGTCTCTCTCTCTCCTTTTCTTTGCATTTTTTGTGAACTCCGGTAGTCGGATGGCCATCCAATGACATTTCTGGATAATTAAACTGGCGTCCAAAATAGTTTAAAGCAAAATCATACCGACGCTTAACAGTGCGTTGGTTAAATCTAGCACAAAACCGACAACCAGAAACATTGTGATCAGGGCCTAAGCAAGGAATACAGTAAGAGTGAAAATCCTTATGAGGTATTTGCTTTCCACAAGAAATACAATTATTTACTTTTTCTGACATCGGTCTGCAGCAAGAAAAAAGTTTCCCCAACGGGGTACTTAGATTTATTGAAGACTTCGGATCTGAAACTCAAACACGAAAATCTCAGGAGTCGGCCGACCGGCACTTGCAAACTGCTTCTGCTTTGGGCACCGTGCGGCAAGAGAAACTAAAGAAAATGGTGTCAGCCGCTTCTTTTATACCCCTGACGACCTGACGTCAGGGAAGGGCCGACGCAGGACCCAGGACTTTGGAATTCAGGCCAACTGAGGGCAACCTGCCAGCAGGATTACCCAAATGTAATGACTACAACAGTGAAACACGAAGATCAGCAGCAATCAAAGTAGCAATAAGTACATCTGCAGTACCAGGATGTGCATTGGGGAAAGGATGAGTTATAACATACTACTGTAAACAGTAACCCAGGATCTTAGTAAAAGAGACATAATATGAAAACAAAACTCAGGCATATGTTGCATATAAAGCATGAGCAGAGTGTTAAATTTGGATTTACTTGGGAAAATGTGAAAAACAAGTCAGATAAAAGTGCAATGCATAGGAAGAGCTTATACTAAGCACTGGAGGAATTTTAACTAATGTGTATTAAGAATAAAAATTAAATACAATTTACGAATCTCTACTGGAACATGCCATAAAATAATTTCATCTCCCAGCTTACTTGCAGTAAAAAAGTAATGCTTTTAATATTAAAAATTATATTCTTGTTAAAACCTTTTATATAGCTAGGACACCTAAAATCTATCATCAAATCTTGTTTAGACTGTAAGTCATGGCTACAAAAAATTGCAAAGAATGGAAAATGTGACTGTTTCTCTTAGTTCCTCTAAATAAAAGTTCAACAGAATAGTGTTTTGCTCATTCTTGCAATGTCAATTGTCTTGTGCACATGTGGTAACCACATATACCTCTGAGGCAAGTGCTGGACATATTGCTTTTGTGCACAGAGAGAAAAAAATAAAATGAATTTTTAGCAATGGATCCTAAATAAAAATACTTTACAAACTAGCTACCTTAACAGAGGAATGTATATTAATTCATAGTTTAACCCATGCAGAATTCCAGACACCCCACACAGAGAAAAAAATAATATAGCCTAATCAGTTGGAAAATAAACCAGTTTGCTGACTATGATAACAGGACAAAGATATACAGGAAAATTTCTAGAAACAACACAGTAGTATAAGTAAGGTAAAAATACTGCTATTTGAAACAGACTGATTACAGGACCCACTGAATGAAACCACATATTTTTCTTCTAGGGATGTTTAATAATGTGACAACCAAAATAACAAGCAGTATTCACAACTACTTCCAACAGCCCAGAAAGGGAGAAAAAACATCAGGTTTTACTAACGCAATATGCAATTACACATACATTTTCAGTCAGGCTTGAAAGCAAAAAGCTGGTCAAAAATAATATTTTTAGATTTGTAATCATCAATTTGATATGTGCAACTGTTACAAAAAACACTCCTCAGTAGGAAAGAGTAGCTGATTTTTTTTTTAAATCTGAGACCAGCAAAGAGGAGAATAGTAGGAAAGAGTATCTGAAAAAAATTTTTGGTACTTGCGTATTATCGCAACCAGATTTTTAACGGCAAAAAAACGGTTGCTTAACGATCATGACATATGGTCATTAATGTTGTACAAATGTTGTTGTTTACATTATACTACTTTTTGTGGGTAAGACCTTATGTTTGTATGGTGTTGGACTTTTTATTATAAATAATTTCATGTAATTTCACTGTCACTTGCTGAGGATTGCCAGTGCTGCAACTATTTGATTGACCCACAAAATTAGAAACAAGTCTGACTGTCGAATAAATAGTTTGCTTTTTTTGTTCTTTTCCATTATGGGGGGGGTCATTTCACATTTACGGAATAGGTATTGGAAAGGGGTAGGTAGAGTGATGTATCATTTGTCGAAACACAGAATAATTCTTACGTTATCTCTGTTTATGGAAAGGCTTTTAGTATGCAACCATGGCATTTTGACAGCATGTGAAAAAGGAATGCTTTCCGGATTGTAATGAATATTTTCTTTAACTTACACAGTAGAAATGGTTTATGGGATTTCAAAACCCTAGCCATACTGCATAACCTGCAAGGCTTGGATTACTAAGAGTACGCTTTTCTATGTTACTATATGGTTGAACTGTCTAAACTGGACCCAGCGCTTCTTGATCTGCATGAAAAGTGCACCCCTGCATTCTATTACTACCAAATTAAAACAGTTTGCATTGCGACACACTTTGGCCATGCAACCTGCTGTGGAGCAGTGAAGCAGATCCATGTCTTTGCAGCATTTCAAGCTTATTTAACTTTTTAGTAATAAAACAACCATATTTCATGATCGTTAAGCAACCGGTATTGCCGTTAAAAATCTGGTTGCGATAATACGCAAGTACCAAATTTTTTTTTAAATCGGAGACTGGCAAAGAAGAGAATATTGTCTTCTTGCTGATACATATTCCACATCAATGAGTGCTAAGAACTTCAGCTGATAGCTTGTTAAGTAAAGACCGGACAATTCTTGGTAGTTTACTACAACTTTCATGAAACGGTAAATATCCTTAGCATGATGTAAACTAGTCTAAGATGATACGAATCACACTTCATGAAAAGCGCTGTGTGCTCTTTTTATTAAGAAATACTCTTTTACCTTTGGTTTACTGCAATAGTGGAACAGAACGCCTCAAATAACACCTACTAAAGTGGCAGATTTTTTTTTTCTTCAAGTAAGCCCTTTCGGAAAATATGTCTACTGCTGTCTTAGTATTTTACTTTCTTCGATGCAGTGTCTTTGAAATGCAGCTCAATTTTTGATGTAGCATTAGAAATACTGTCCACACAGGCTGAAATGCATAACTTAAGCAGTCCCAATCCTAGTAACTAATTCAGCCATAGTATTTATACCACTGAACTAAGCATTTTTTTTTTTTGCCAAACCTACCTGTAACGGCTCTAATGCTTCTGTGAACTCAGTAAGGGGAATACTGCTGATAAGTACATACTGATGCAGAAATTTTTTTTTCCTGAAGTTTTGTACCGTTTAGGTTTAGTTTTGTTTTGGTTTCTGCTGGCGAAAATGAAGAAAGTTTTGCCTTTGTGACTTCATACTCCATCTCCTCTCCAGTTGAATTCTGAAGTTGCAAACTTGAGAATTCACGTGCATTACATGCACGTACATTGTACATCCTTTTGCAGCAATCTTCCCCCTTACATAATCCTTTCTTATGACATGCTGCCCTGCTTCAGATTAATGACTCAGAGTCCACCAAATACACTATCTTCAAATAACATTAAGCATCCATATTCTAAGGGAAGCACTGATTACACGTGAAAAGTAAACATCTCACATAAGGTAGATTCTTTGCCTCTCAGGAAGCCTTGAATTTGCTTTTCAGTATTGCAGCTTTGTCTATTTACTCCTTTTTGAAAGAAGTGTTAAACATGTTAGTGGTTTCCTCATCTGTGTTCCAAAGAAGCACGACACACTGGATTTCTTCGGTCTCATTCCTAATGTAAATCACAGTGAGAAACCACTCAAATTTTTGAATCCAGAGTTGATAGTGGTTACAGTTTTGTCTCACTGAAGCTTTTTCACTCTGGTGGTGGACTAAAAAACATTTTTTCATGCGAGTGGGAAAATGTGGAACCGTGTGGGTTAAACAAATTACTTTTAATGTTTAAGGCTGAAATTTGACCAATGGATGGGAAATTTGAAATTCACCCCTGGCTTCTCACTTTTGTCCCTTATGGACAGGGGCAGCTTGTAGATGCACTAAGGCACAGGCATATGCCAAAGCCATTCTATTCTGTGAGGACTGATTAATGAAAAATTGAGGCATGAATGCCTAGGCTTAAAAAGGCTCTAGGGCTGTTAAAACTAGTAACCTGCTATTAAAAAAAGACATAAAAAAGATGTCCCTAAGTCTCACTTGTTTCTCTGTAAAGGAGTAAATACCAGGAAACGGCTACAATGCAATCAAACCAGTAGCAGGAAATGTATTTATTTTACATTTGTTGACTGGGAAAGTCCAACTGGATATATGTCCATTTTCAGCGGAGGCCTGGAGAGAAAAGCTCCATCAATACATACAGAAATTACAATTAAATCGTTTGACTTAGCTTATTAATAATGATAGAAAATAATATACAATCAACAACACAGTTCATAAGTAAGATGCAATTGAACAGTAGCCTTGGATTACAAACAACTAGACGAAAAACAACATACATGGTTTACGGAAGTACAAATAGTGCAATGAACTAAATAATATGACTGTTAAGTAGACCATTGGAAAGAATAAAAAAGTAAGTTAAGCAGAAGAGTAAAAGGTGAACAGAAGTAGAGGGGCAAGAAAGGGTGGGGTCAAGGGTAAAGTTATGGGGGATTAGAAAGTTTTTGGGGCCTACAAGAGATGTTGGGAGGTAAATGGTTTCAGAACAGTGAAGTAGAGAAGTCAGTCTGGTTTAGAGCAAGGACATAGCCAATGTGTGGTAAGATACTCAGTCTTTTTTGAATGTGAATAGTGGGGGATCTGAGGTTAGGTCGTCAGGGAGTGTGTTCCAATTTCTACCCACATAGTTAGAAAATAGTGAGTCCCCAGCTGAGTTGTTAGATTTGAGTGTTTGAATAAGTAGTTTGTTGAATGAATGAAGTGACCTGAGATTATTGTGCAAATTAAAAATGTTTTTTAGTCCAGGAGTTTTGTCAGGTTGATTGACGACTTTGTAAGCGACTATTAGCTGGTTAGAATGAAGTAAATTGGGGAATTCTAGCCACCCTAGGTCAATAAGGTTTAGGCAGTGATGAGTGCGATATGCTGACCCAGTAGCGAATCTGGCAGTGTGGCTGTAGCAGCCTGAAAGTTTGAACAGATTAGATTTATTTAGGTGGGTTAGAATGGGAGAGGCGTATAGAAGGGGCGAGAGTAGGTGAGTACAGGCGATGGCACACCTTGCTAATGGGGTTAGGGATTGTTGAGATCCAAGTTTTTTATTAATGTTTTTGATAGTTTGGTTGACTTTCATATCATATTTGAGCTGGTTATCTACTACTACTACTCCTAAGAGTTTGGTATTGGTATCAGGGGAAATACGGGTGCCATTATTGGATTTTATAGTAAAAGGGAGTTGAGTGGATCTATGGGTTGGGGAGAAGAGTAATAGTTTAGTTTTGTTGGGATTCAGTATCAAGTGACAGAGAGCCACTTTTCTACTGAATTGAATGCTTTCTGGGTTAAGGTAGCCAAGTCGGATGAGGAGGAGGGCTGAACAGATCAGGGTAGAGTCATCAGCGTATTGGATACATGTTGCTTCTGGAATGATGGTGCAGAGATCATTAATAAAGATAGAGAATAGAAGGGGCCCTAAAATAGAGCCCTGGGGAACTCCTAAGGTGACAGGTAGTAGAGTGGATAGTTCTGCCACAGGACGGGCTTGACGCCTACCACTGAGGTAGAAGTTGAACCACTGAAGAGCTTGGTTATCCAATGAAATGGTTTTCAGAGTATGGATAAGTAGCTGGTGATTAACCATAGCAAATGCTTTTGACAGGTCGAGAAAAATGGCTGAGGAAAATTATTATTATTTCTGTTGAGGTTTATGGTGTTGGAAAAAGCGGAGAGCAGAGGTGGCACTGTGAAATGGCCTAAAGCCATGTTGAGAGCTAGCCAGTAGATTGTTCTGGATAAGATAGTGCAAATGTTGTTTATGGATGCACTTCTCCATTATTTTGGCCAGAGGGGAAAGAATGGCAACTGGTCTGTAATTAGTTAGTTCAATGGAGCTGGCCCCTTTATGGAGTGGGATTAACATCGGATGTTTTCCAGATGGATTGGATGGAGTTTTCTGTGAGGGTTCTGTTAATCAATATGGAGACTGGGTATGTGATGGTGTCTGCTGCTTTTTATAGGTATTCTGCAGAGAGGTAGTCAGTGGCTAGACTGGTGGGTTTGAAATTGTTAATAAGGGATCTGACAAGAGAAGTGGGTACTGGTTGGAATGTAAAGGAGTGGTGATTAGAAGGTGAAGCTGGAAGGGAGTTACAGCAAATGGGAGTTAATTGGCTGGCAAGGGTCTGTATGGTCTCAGTGAAAAAGCAATTAAAGGTATTAGCAATGTCTTCTGCAGGTTTTTGGGTAGTATTAGAAGGAGCTGGGGTAGTGGTTTGTCCTGGATGAAGAAGTTTGTTGAGGCCTGCTCAAAGTTTTTGAGGTTTATTTAGATGAGTTACTTGCAGATTGTGGTAGTATTTTTGTTCATCTAATTGAATGGATTTTTTTGAGTCATTCCTAAGCTGACAATATTTCTGCCGGTCTAGAGGAGATTTAGTTGTATGCCAGGTGGTCCAGGCTGTGTTTCCAAGTTTAATTTTTGTTCTGGTATTTTTTGTAAGCCACGATGCAATCTTTGTTTTTATTCTAACAGAACGAGAAGGGGCATGGGAGTTAAGGATGGTAAGGAATTTGGAGTTAAAGTATACAACAGCATCCTCAAGTGTCAGTTGTTTTAGGATTGCCCAGTTGCATGTTTTTAGTTCGCTTTGGAAGTTGGTAAGGTTGAAGTTTGCATTGTTTCTAGTCAATCTGTAAGTGGGCTGGAGGGGGTTGTCAGCTTTGTGCTTAATAATGAAGGTTGGAGAGTGATCACTTAACTCATCTGGGAGAGTACCAGACTTATACATATGGGAATGACTATTGATAAGTATCCAGTCAAGGATACTTTCTTTGTTGGATGATTTACTAATTGTTGTGGGAGAGGTTATTTGTGTGTATCCATATAGACTTATTTTATAGACAAACACAGTTACACTGCAGTTTTCCATACCAGACAGGGGAAAAAATACTCCTGACACCAATTCAGACCTGCAGAAGAAAAGATACGGTTATACAATTCAGGGTGCAACAGACACCATTATGCTTCTACCAGCAACTTTCACTCTAGACTGCTTGTCACAATATTTGTGCTCCAAACTACTTAGTTCTTTTTAAAGATACATTCAGTTACGTATCTAGTATGCAGAATATCTCACATGGCTATATCAAAGAAATTAATTAGAAAGTGCACTGGAAATTATTGTTGTAAGAGGAATTACTGATTGCCTGTGGTGTTAATACCAAGTAGTAAGTGACACAAGGGAAATAGCTCATTCAGGGGATAGTAACTCTCCGTAATGGAAAACAGAATGATTCTTAAATGCAGCACAGCTACAAAAGAGGAAAAAAGGGAATACAGAAGGAATGCATTACTGACATAAACCACAAACGATTCTTTGACCTGCAAGAACATTCCAGCTACTCAAAGGAAAACGAACACTATAGATAATTCTCTACAAAACAGAATCACACTGTTCTAAACTGCTACTTAACTACATTAAAAGAAATCTACCTTGATTTGCCAGTAATAAGAATCTTTGTTGGATCCATGACACGACAAGCTAAACCTGCAGTATGAATTGTCCTCAAAGCAGAACTTAACTGAACAATGTATGCCCATATAAGGGATTCTGGTAACAATCCTGCATGTTGACGTGGTAGAGGTCCGTCATGCTGACCTGAAAGAGAAAACTTACTATGAATTCTGTACTTAAATCTGCTCAAAGAATGTACTGCAGATGTTCATCCAAAATCAAAAATGAATAAATATTTAAAAATCCCAGTCCAACATCAGCACATGCATACAAATGAACAAACCTAAGATGCAAATGGCAGTCAACATATGGCCTATAAAGTTTGGCAAGTGTTGCAATTAAGCCCCTAAGTAGCAACCACTTCCCTAAAACCACATTTTCCTTTAATTATTCTAGCAATGCCACCTTTAACCCATATCTTTGCAATGTTAGGCACTACATTCCATAACATTTTCACCTTCTCTGTAATGGAGACCTTATTCAGTTCATAAATACCCTCAGTCTCCAGTTAAAAAGTTCTGCTAGTGACAAATACAAGAGGCAACATCTTTAGCATGAAGGAGAGCATTTCACCTACAATGTTCTCACACACCAACTAAGATTCGAGGTCCAAATCCCATCTGCCATTCCACAAATCCACTATTCCAAAATGTCCACTGAGAATGAAGTGTATTCACATCACATCCTCCCATTTTCTCTTCTCTTTCAGTGTGTACAGAGCCGACTCTAATTTTCTCATAATACAGTCCCTCAATCCCTTTAAAAGTACAGTTTTGTACCTACCATAAATGTAGATGTTCGAAGATCCACATTGCTGCAGTCCTTACACTTGGGTAGTCCGCTGTCCTCGGTCGGCCCGAATATCAAAGTATAAGGCTGACGTCGGTCAAGGCGCATTTGACTGACATCAGGACGTCAGGGTACAAATGCGCATGACCGACGCCATATCCTCAGTCTTTTCTTGCCCCAGATGTCAGAAGACCCTAAAAATAAAGGTCAAAACCAAAAGACAGCAAACAAACAACCAACCATCCTAGCACTAAAAATATGTACAATATATACAATATACATCATATAGACAACCCAACCCACACAACCGCCTCTAACTACAGAGGGAAGGAGGGAGGGACTGCAGCAATGTGGATCTTGAACATCTACATTTATGGTAGGTACAAAACTGTACTATGTTCTTCATCTCACATTGCTGCAGTCCTTACACTTGGGTAGAATCCCAAAGCAGAGGTAAGGGAGGATGGCCAAACTATAAGGAAGCAGGAGCTGCCAAAATGCCCTGCAAAACAGCAGTGGCAAAACCAGCCCTGGATTTAGAGTAAAGTGGAAGGTGATAATGCCTAGAGAAAGTATGCACTGAACTCCAAGTAGCTGCCTCCAAAATATCCTTGGTTGCCACCCCTCAAAAGCTGTCGGCAGTAGCCCTAGTGGAATGAGGCCTAATCCCAGCTGGAATCTCCTTGCCATGATGGGAATAACAGAAAGCAATGCAAAACCCAATCCACTTAGAAATAGTTTGTTTTGACACAGGCTTGCCCTGAGAACTCAAAGCAAAAGAAACAAATAACTGCTGAGACTGCCTGAACCCTTTAGTTCTGTCCAAATAATATCGCAACTGCCTGTGTACATCTAAAGTGTGCAAAATCTTTTCCCCTTTATTTTGGGGATTTGCATAAAAAGTAGGCAAATGAATAGTTTGGTTTAAAGCCACACTAGAAACCACTTTAGGCATAAAGGAAGGATTAGGATACCCTATCCTTATGGAAAATTAAGAAAGGCTCAACCGCCATAAGGGCCTGCAACTCAGAAACCCTTCTTGCAGAGGTAATAGCCAACAAAAAAGCAGTCTTCCATGATAAAACTTTAATTCAGTAGTAGCTGCAGGCTCAAAAGGTTGTAGAGTGAGTTTCTCCAACACAAAATTGAGATCCCAAGCAGGAGTAGGAGCTCTTCGTGGGGGTCTTATATTCTTTGCCCCTCTAAGAAATTGCTTGAACAAAGGATGAGAAAACAGTGGTGGGTCACAATCATAGTGAGCCAAATTGCTGCAGCATGAACCTTAATAGAAGAGAAGGACAAACCTTTGTCCAGTAACTCAGTAAGATATTGAAGAGCCACACTTAAATTAGGCTCAGAAACATCAAAATACTTTGCTGCACTCCAAAATAAAAATCTCTTCCATTTATCTACACTTTCCTTGTACTAGGCCTTCTAGCTTCCAAAATAACATTCAAAACTTGCTGTGGAAGTGGAGGCCCACTATGGTTCAAAACAGAATATGCCAGGCTGTTAGGTGCAGAGAGTGAAGCTGACATTGAGCAAATGGCTGTCCTCCTGAGACAACAGGTGTGGAATCAAGGCAAAGGCCATGGAGGCTTCCGTCAGGCTTCTCAGTAATGGGTACCAATGCTGTCGAGGCCAATCTGGAGCTATCAAAATCATCCTTGGCTTGTCTTGTCTGGCCTTTAGTAGTACCTTTGGGAGGAGAGGCAGAGGCGGAAAGGCATACACATGAAGATTGCTCCAATTGAAAGAAAGAGCATCCACTTTCCAAGCTGTGGGATGAAACCTTTTGTGCAAAACTTTGGCAGCTGGTGGTTTAGTGGAGAAGCGAACAGATCTATGTCTGGAGTTCCCCATGACACTGTCAATTTCTGAAATACATGAGGATCCAATTTCCACGGGATCCATAATTTGTCTGCTCAACACATCTGCTAAGGAGTTCTGTGCCAGAAACCTTTCCTGAAGATTTAGCCGTAAACTGAGAGCAGTCTCCCACAAAATCATTGCTTGCCCGCATAGAGGATAAGAATGTGTTCCTTGTTGATGTACCACATGACAGTTGTGTTGTCTGTTAGAATCAACACCTGCCCTGGAAGAAGTAAATCCTTGAAAGCTATTAATGCAAACTGGACTGCTAACATCTCCTTCAAGTTGATATGTAGATGTTGTAGTCTGGCAGGCCACTTGTCTTGTATCCACTTTCCATTCAGATGAGCTCCCCAAGCTTTGTCTGAGGCATCTGTCGTTAGAATCTGACTCGCCTCTGGCCGGGTCACAGAGAGTCCCTTGTTTAGGTGACATTCCTGAGCCCACCACAACAATTCCTTTTGAATGCAAGGTATTATTTGAATGACAGTGTCCAAATCCTGGCAGTGCTGTGTCCATACATCTTTGAGTTACCATTGTAGCTTCCTCATATCCAGTTTGGCATTGGGAAGCACCAGAATACAAGATGCCATGAACCCGAAGGCTTGAAGGACTGTCCTTGCAGTCAGTCTGGACTGATGAGACAACTGATGAAAGTAAAGGGAAAGATTCTTTTGTTTGTCCGGGGTCAAAAGGCCATCTGGGATGCTGTATTCAGTCTCACACCCAGAAAGCACATGTCCTGAGAGGGTACTAGACTGGACTTTATTTCGCTCACAGAATACCCCAGGCATCTTAGCACTGCTATCACATAATCCAAATGATGAAGAAGCTCGCCCTTCCTTGAGCCAGAATCAGGCAATCGTCCAAATAAGGATAGATCTGTATTCCTTTTAACCTGAGGAAAGCTATCACTGGAGCCAGAACAACACTCTGGGCAGTAGATAAGCCAAAGGGCAATGCAGAAAACTGATAATGAGAAGTCCCAGCTCAGATACTTCCTGCAACTCAGTCTGATAGGAACATGAAGATAAGCCTCCTTGAGATCCAAAGTTACCATCCAATGATCTTTGCCCAGCAGAGGTAAAAGCTGCTGTAACGTCAACATTTTGAACTTGGGAATGTCCAGATAAGTGTTGAGGATAGATAAGTCCAAAATTGGTCTCCACGTGTTCCCTTTCTTTGGTACTAGGAACAGGCGAGAATAAAATCCTAGGCCCACTTCTGGCATAGGGACCGCTGTATGGCCCCTATTTGGAGTAACAGAGAAATTTGCTAGTGAGCCTCTATTCTTTGTTGAGGAGGAACGCCTGGCATGCCTTTGAAAGGAGGCAAGGTATGGAAATAAAACCTGTGTATGATATCCAATATCCATCTGTCTTGGGTAATTAAACTCCAATTTTCTTTGAAAAGTGCCAACCTTCCTCCCAAAGGTGCTTTGAAGGCTCTGGCAGCTGAAAAGGTAGGTCATTGGGTCTGTTTAGGACTGACCCCTGCCCTCATCCGAAGACTGTGCAGGAGAACTCCCTGTTCTAGGCCTGAAAGAGCCCTGAGCTCTGCCCCTACCACGTCTAGATCTACCCCTAGACTGGGAATCATAAGAAGGATCTTAGTAGGCCAATTTCTACTAAACTTTGGAGGCTGAACCTGCAAAAAATCTTTAACAGTCTGCATAGACTTAGCCTTGTCTTCCATTTTCTTTAAAACTGCCTCAACAGGAGAACCAAACAACACATCAGATTCAGAATAAGGAGAATACTCCTGCAAGTCTTCAGCCGAAGACTCTGAAACATCCGAAGCCTGCTCAAAACTCCCTAGCTCAGGCTCCACCCTAGGTCTCTTATCAGGAGGGGGCAAAGAACCCCTAATCAAAGTAATCAAATCTTCTGCCATTTTAAGCATATGCTTCTTGGGCACAGTTCCTGAAGAACTAGGGGTGACACCAACTGAAGCTAAACCTGGCCTGCCTCTGGGAGAAGCCTTGGAAACAGAAGGAGAGGGCCTAACCACCCTAGGAAGGGAGGGGAGTATAGTAACCTGAGAAGCCCCATCAGCCTGACCTGCCTCCTGAGAGGCCACATCCTGCAATAACAAAGTCTCTCCCTGGGATCCCAAAGAAACCTCCGTGGAACCACCGCTCCACCGACACCTCTAAAGAACCGGGCGTCGCACGACGGTTCTTCTAGCCTAGGCTTAACTGCTTTGTCCTTCGCGGCGCCGGAGCATCCGACGGCATTTTATAAAAGACTAACCTGGCACAATCTAACCTTCTCTTTATAGTGCGCTTATTGAATCTAGCACAAGAGCGACACCCAACAACGACGTGCTCAGGCCCTAAACAAGGAATACACAAAGTATGATAGTCTCTATGTATCTGTTTCCCACAAGAAATACAATTATTCACTTTTTCTGACATCCGTAAACCACTGAGGCAAGAAAAACTAAAATATTGGGTACTTAGCCAACTTTGACTCGGTCTGAAACTCCAAAATTTCAGAACGCCAACCGCACTTGCAATGCTGCTTCTGCATCGGACCATGCGGCAAAAAGACTGAGGATATGGCGGGTCATGCTGATGTCAGTCAAATGTGCCTTGAGCCTTATACTTTGATATTCGGGCCGACCGAGGACAGCGGACTACCCAAGTGTAAGGACTGCAGCAATGTGAGATGAAGAACATCAGTAATAAAATGTACTGGTCTCATTCTGCTTAGCCTGTTTTCCCTTCCTTTGCTTAACTACCCAAACTTGGCAAAGATTCCTGATATCATCCGAACAATCAGCTCAATGAAGACTCAGCAAGCCATGCCCCCCCCCAACCCCCATGCTATGCATTCCAGTATCTTGGTGACCTTTACCACTACACATTATTCAACTTAGGGTGACTGCACAAAACATGAGCACTTGCAATCAATCCCTCTTCCCACGTAAAGTAAATGTCTTGAAAATAAATACTAATTGCTCTGTATGCTTATGCTAGCTTAAATAAACACTCTAATCAGTTTATAATGCAATTCTCTGCCTTGATAATTCAATAAAGGTGTTTAAACAGCATCACTTAAAACACAGGCAAATATATGTTTATATAAAAAGAAAACAAACCACATTAAAATGTTCTCAATATACATCACATATATTCTTTCGTATAATTATCAATCCAAATCAATCCGACATTATATAAATTGCTCAATTTGCCTTCCCTTAAACCTAGTTTCTCTTATAAAACATTTTTCATGCACTGTTCCCTATGTAAATTGCACCTACCATTTTCTAAAGATCCAACTTCCAGTTCTTTTATCTCTGTTAACAATATTCACTACTTAAATACAACTGGTTTAGACTTTGATTTCCATTTTCTGGTAACTGCTTTTTGGCAGTAACCGGAATTAAACTTAAGACCTCACTAAGTCTAGGCAATTCTGATCCTATATCCTAGCTCACAAATCATTTTCCTAGTTAACCCATTTGCTCATCCAATATTTCTGACAAAGCATGCTGTAGGGATTTTTTTTTAAAGACATCCAACTCATTACACTCCCAAAACACATTCCCAGTTATTTCTTTCTTCCCTTTCACACCTCCAACATTTGCCATCTACCTGAGGAAAAATTCTTTGGAGTCTGCATGGGGTTTAAAAATACTTCCAAGCAAAAATCCTAAATCACCTACACTTGCTGCATATTTGGGAGCTATACATTTCTCTTCCCAATGTTTCCTTGTGAATTACTTACCCAATTTTTCCTCCCAATCTTTCCTAACCTCCTCTGTTTGACTCCTATATACAATATTTTATACACCCTATTAATTATCCCTTTTTAGCAACAGCTTGTGTTCTAGATTCAACTAAAAACTCTATCAGCGTGGATCTTTCACTTATGATATCCCCTATACCTTTCTCTTTGTCTGTATCCGGAAATCAATCCTGATGGGGAAGGCAGCCTCAAGACTGCAGTCCACATCTTCTTGACCTCTTCTTATTCTATTACCATTCCCTCTCTAGTTATTTGCTCCCGATACCTTGGTTCTTTTTCCAGTTTTCTCCAGAAAATTCCAGTCCCTTCTTGCCTATTCTCTGTAGCCCTAATTGCAGTCATCCCAATTGACAAGCTCTAATTTCTTCATTCTTGTGTTGGCTTAGTTCTTAGATTACTTTCTGCTACTTTAGGAATATCATATTCTGTATGTATGTTGTTATTCTCCTTGAGGATCTGAATCCAAAATCCCACTATCTCCTTATTTCTTGATGCCACACCCCCCTCCCTGCTTCATCATACCTTTCCACTCTGAATTACAGTTTTATGCTTGCATTATGTATGAGCCTTAACTGTGTAGCTCTAAAATATCCCTTCAGCTCAGGTAACACTAAACCACCTTGTTTTATTGAAAAGACCAACTTATCCCACTTGATTCTTGCCCTCTTCCCCTGTCCAGACAAAATGGTTAAACTCTTCCACAACGTCTCCTCTGGCTAATGAAAACATACCTGACCTGTATACAAAGCTATAGGGACTAAAAATATTTTCACCACGTTGAAAGCAGAAGGAGAGCGCACCTCCTTGGCAACCAACAAAGAAGTAGTTCTTCCCGGCTCTGTCATGAGGATTGGGGCAGAGGCCAAGATAGCCAGGGTTCCGAAGGAGCGGCTCGGATCCGACAAAGTTGGAGCCGAAGACATCTCCATTCCCTCAGATCTGGCTCTCTGTTCTTGGCCCCGAGAGTTGCTCGGATCTGAACAAGTCTGATCCGAGGAACTCAAGGTAATGGCCGGCATCGAGGTTGGAGGAACCGTTGGCTCTGAGCATCCTCGGATCCATAAACCCCGAGACCAATGGTCGGATTGGCGAAGGAGAGATAGGATGGAAGAAGGGCATAGAGGTCCCTTCTCCGGCCAGAGAGGGGCCTGCCAAGACTCCCATTTGGATTTGGGTCCGGATGAATCTCCGCATCATCTTGTCCACGTCAAGCTCCTATAGACTCCGAGTCGACCGCGAGGAGGCGACCGACTCAGATCTGGCCCTGTGAGATGACCTTGAAGAAGGCCTCCGATCCAAGGGCTCAGTCAGCTCCAGGGAGAACCTCGGGGAATGGAGCCACGAAGAAGTGGTCCTAACAACTTTCACAGGTGGACTGGGAAAAAGCTCCTGCTCAGATCACTTGCAGTTCCTCTCTACCCTTTTCTCGCTCTCTCTTTTTTGTCCTTATCTGTAGCTTTTGTCCCCGTCTCAGCAGGCTTAGAGGGAGGTTGAGTCCCAGCCTGGGGGGGGGTTGGTCGGCTACAGGAGCCGATGTTGAGGCCATCATCGCTAAGGCAGAAACTGGTAGTAGGCCCTTGGCTACCAGTTTCACCTTCCTCTCTTTAAGGGCTCTGGGACTGAACCCAGCACACACAGCACATGGCAAACTAAGATGGGGAACGCCAAGGCAAATAACACACAGAGTGTGGCCATCAGCCGGTGAAAGCTTGTGGCCACACTCTGTGCATTTCTTGAACATTGGTTTAGGCTGGTCAGCCATAACACACTCCACGGAGCCAAACGCTAAACTAGACACACACACTCAGGGGTTGGCCAGGCCTATTCTATTTCAAGAAAGAAACACAAACTTTCTAACTACTTACTTTTTTTTTTTTTTTTTAAACAAACCAACAAGACTAAGGGGAGGAAGAGCTATCACAAACAACTACTCTCACACACTAACTTAATCAAAAGTTCCACTTACTATAACCCTACTTGGAGCTATAGAGACCACGATGTGCACGCATTAAGCGGCAAACGAGACCTGAGAGAAAGTAGGAGAGGTGAGGGATTATGGGTAAGGGGAGGAACTTGGAGCTTGGAACAGATGCTTGGTAAAATGTTGCCGGCTCTGATCCGATATGGATCCGAATACCTACAGGTTGCAGATAAATGAAGTTAACTACTTCAGATGCTCTGTTGCTTAAGTTGTCGTGCTAAAAGTTTTTGTGCTAGAGTTATCAAAAAACAGATGCTTAATATCAGTCATTCTAAACTCATGCATCTTATGCAGATACTACCTTATTTTCTCTTTAGCATTCTGCAGTTGTGCCTCCTCTTCTTCTGTGAGATTCCCCTTATTCTGCAATATTCTAACCTTCATCAGCGCCTCTAAATAATTCTTGGTGGTACTTAAACATATTTCTTTTTCTGTTAAACTCCACTTTCATTTTATCTCACTCAATAGCTATAATTTCTGAAGAAATTTCTATCTTCCCCACTACCCACTCCTTAAATTCCTCTCGTTTTAACAGTTAGATGGGGAAGCACCAGTGTCTCATTTCAACTTCATTACCCTGCATTTTTCTCTTTGTTATTCATTGCAGATTACTAGGCTAACAGCCCTAGAGTCCTTACAAGCCTAGCGATATTTATCCCAAATTGCTCCAATTGTTGGTGGTTAAGTGAGTGAAGTTTCCAGAGATAAGGATCTACGATAGTTAATACCAACTTCCTCAGTTCAGCAGGAACATGGGCACCACTCAAGGAATAAATATGAGGTCACCAGTCCACTGATCTAGGTTGCATATGAAGAGGGTCAGGCAGAGGCATTGTTTCACATGGATTGGACGCTTGTTCCGCATAAGTGACGGTCTCTGGGAGATGTAGCTCTCTCTCCAGAATGACCTGCTCATGTCAGAGGCTAGGTTAAAATCCCTTGGTGAGTGGCCCTCCTGCAGTTTGATTTACGAATGTGTAGTATTTCCAACATGGACGTATGAGAGACTACCCTGTAACCGAGGCACACGTCACCACTTAGCAACCTGTAGGAGACAGAATACAGTGATAAAGCTTTCAATCTTTCTGAGTGAAATTTGTTTTGTGTATGCTGTAATTTCTTCGTGAGAAACCTCTGTGGTCTCGCCAATTGTTGCAGGTGTCTGGTGAGGTACATGCAAAAGAAAGCATTATACTACATTACTGGTCTGATGAGGGACAAGTATAATGGAATGATAACATCCTTATAACTAGATGCGATGCCTTTACTTATAAGATGTGTCACATAGAAAGATGTCTTTACTACTGTGGATACACGGTGGTCAAAGTTCAGATTGCTAACCTGAGTACTCAGATCAAATACCACTGGGTCTACAATTAGGGGGTGCTCTCTATAATGTAATTAACAGGGATGTCAGCTTTCCCAAAGGGAATAATAATACATTTTTTTTGCATTTAGCTTTAATCTATGGCTTTGGCACCAATCATTTGTCTGTGTTAACTGTGTCTGCAGTATATTAACAATGTTGGGAGACTCACTGATTGCTCACAATTTGCAATCTTCAGTGAACTTGATCAGCATAGGCCATCCAAGTTTCCCTGGACTTCTAATGAATAAATTCCAAACAGTAAGGGGACCATCACAGAACCCTGTGGTATGCCACTGGTGACTGTTTTTTTGCTAGAGGTGAACTCGCATACGTTGACAGCATGTGTCCCGTCTGTCAGCCAGTTGGCTACCAATCTAGTAATGTAAGGGTGAATTCCCAATTGGGAGAGTCTCTCCTATAATACCCAAGTGGGGGATTGTGTCAAATACCTTGGGTACATCAAGATAAGTAGTATACACTGTCCTTCCCTTGCCCAGAGCCTTGATGACTTTCTTGAAGAAGTGAACTTCCATGATCTACCTAAGATGCCCATCCACTGGCCCAGTAATCAAAGAGCCTCAAAATCCTCATCACTAGCACCAGAGAGGGGCATCAACACTGGGAGGATAACTACACACACAGTAAAGTACAATTTCCCTTAAGAGCACACACAGATCACATTCTGGTGCTGATTTCTCCCTTTCTCTCCAGATCCCCAATTAGACTCCCCACTGACATAGCTATACGGTACAGATCTCAGCCAAGTGGTCAAGCCAAAACCTCCAGCACCCTCTCTGTCCAAGTGCTTTGTGTCCCTGCCCAAGTAGCTGACACGCACACACTGAGATATGAATTATATACAAACCCACATACACTCCTGGGGAAGGCTGGCACAGGTTCTCTAGCTATGCTCTCCTGCCCAGACTATAAAGTAGAAATCACTGCCACCAACCACTATTTATCAGCTACTATAAGGCCCTTCCCAAAGGGTGACCAATTCCAGTGTGTGCTATTACTGTTATCCAAATAATAACTGCAACCCAGGGCTAAGGCTATTGGAGTGGCTAATACAGTATCACCAAATACATGCAAGTGCTCTGACAGCTTAAATTATCTTTACACAAAACAGCCACAGTTGAAAGGTTTAAAAATATTTAATAATAAATAATAAAAACACAAGACAATACTCAGCAGTTCAACACAGTGCTAACAGAAAGTTCAGAAATCACAGAAAAATACTTTAAAACAATATTGTAGTCTCACATAAATATAGAAAACAGCTAGACTAATCTGGCTATATTCCTATCAGTCTCTAAGAGAAACTACGTTCTAAATTCTACTTACAAGGCAAAGTGCTGGTGAGTTGTTGTCAGCTTCAGAACAGAATGCTATACTTTCTTTCTGAGATAGCTCTTAAATTGAAAATAAACATTACTGCGGAGTCATTTCAGATTACATCACTCTTGTCACTTCTCTGATTTAGTTCCCAGGCTAACATAACTCAAAATTTAACATTTCTTTTTTGTAATCTGCATCTGCTAGGAAGCCACAGCAACAAAAGATACTTTACATGTGAAACCTAGCAATTATCTCTGTCTTAGGACAATAAAAACAATTTCCTGGCCCAGACATCCTGCTTCTAAGTTTGAGATAAAGTGACTTTATAACGCATCATAAAATTCTTTATCAGCTTATTTTCTTTGAGTTTGCCAGTTAACTCTATATGTCCCAGTTTTCCACCATGAAAACATACACTATATACAGGCATAGAGTTTATACTCATTTCTGCTTTCTTCCAGCAGGGTGTACTGCAGTTAAATTTTTGGAGCTCAGCACATAACAGTTTATTTTACATTTGTAACACAAGCCTGTGGATCATATTAATATTTACAATGAGAGAATTATTTGCAAAATTCTACCTGGCTAGGCTGGTAGCCTTTACAGTTTATTACACCCCCCCCCCCCCGAGAACTCAAGATAGTTTTTCAAGTGACCCTTGAGAAACGTTGCTTGAGAGGGTTGAATCTATCTGGGTATACCTTAACCCATTCCCTGCCTTGAGAGCCCATCTGCGATGGCATTGCTAATCCCACTGCGGTGCTGCACTGACGTATATGTTTGTAACCCTAGGCTCTACCTTAGCAACTTGGTATTTTGCTGGCTGGCTTGATGTAACCATGTTAGCGGATTGTGATCTGTAACTACAGTGAATTTCCTTCCATACAGATAAGGCTGAAGTTTCTGTAGTGCCCATACTATGGCTAGACATGCCTTTTCTACAGCTGCATAGCATTCCTCCCTGGGTTGGAGCATATGACTGAGATAAACCACTGAGTGCTCTTCTCCCTCTGAAGAAATCTGGCTAAATACAGCCCACACCCCTTGGTTCAAAGCATCCACCTGCACAACAAATTCTTTGTTGTAATCTGCACTGGCTAACACAGGGGGTCCTCCCAAAGCTACTTTAATCTTCTGGAATCCCTGCTCACATGCTGGGGTCCACACTACCTTATCTGGCCTGTGTTTCCTCGTCAGGTCTGTGAGGGGAGCAGCTATGGTACTATAACTGGGGACAAACTTTCTGTAGTGCCCTGCTGTCCTCACCTGCTTTTTGGTAACAGGTGCAGGCCATGCCTAAATGGCATCCACTTTGGCAGGTTCAGGCCTGATCTTACCACTACCCACTCTATGTTTCAGGTAGGAGACCTCTGCCATACCCATCAGACATATGCTGGGCTTAATGGTCAAACCTGCCCTCTGTAGTCTGCCCAGCACCTCCCTGACATGCTGAAGGTGCTCTTGCAAGGAATGGCTGTAGATGGCAATATCATCTATGTAAGCAAGGGCAAAATCTCCTGCTAGGCTATGACCTACCAGCCTCTGGAAAGTCGCTGAGGCATTTTTCATCCCAAAGGGCATCTTTGTGAACTCATACAAGCCAAAATGAGTCACAAGGGCTGACCTCTCTCTAGCACTAGGAGTAAAAGGCTTCTGCCAGTAACCCTTGGTAAGATCAATGGTGGTAAGATACTTAGCCCCAAACCCAGCTGCTCTAGTGCTTCATCTGTCATAGGTATGGGGTAAGCATCTGACTCTGTGAGACTATTTAATTTCCTGTAGTCCACACAGAACCTGGTGCTGCCATCCTTCTTTGGCACCGGCACCACTGGGGAGGCCAAGGGACTGTTGGACTCGAATTATCCCTAGTTCCAACATTTCCTGTATCTCCTCCCTCAGAGTCCGTTTGACTCGCTCAGACACCCTGTAAGGGCCCTGCTTAATAGGCCTTTGGGGACATCTAGCCACCTGGTGTTGCACCAGGTGGGTACACCCTGGTTTCCCAGTGAACATGTCCCCAAACTCCTGTAACACTGCTCGGATTTCTCAAACCTGGGTAGGAGATGGCCGCTGGGACATTGCTACCCCTTCCACTGAGGTGTCAGTCCGAGCCTCACTGAGGAGATCAGTCACCAGATCTCCCAGAGACTCCTCCTGCAATCCACTGCAAATACTCAGCACAAGGGCCTCCCTGTCATGGTAAGGTTTCATCCTGTTAACATGGTACAATTTGTGCCCCATCCTCCTGCTTAGCAGTTCTACCATGTAGTTACCATCACTAACCTTCCTTCCTTACCACCTTGTAGGGTCCCTCCCAGGCTGTCTGCAGCTTGATGAGTCTGACCGGAATGAGAACCATAACCTGCTGTCCTACAGCATACTCTCTAGCGCAAGCATTCCTGTCATACCAGACATTTTTTCTGCTGTTGGGCTTCTCCCAGGTTCTTCTGGGCCAAGCCCATAAGTTCCCTGAGCATTGTCCTGAGGTTTAGAACATACGCCACAACAGACATATTGCGAGAGTCACACTCACCCTCCCACTCATCTCGAATTAAGTCTAGAGGCCCTCTCACCCTACACCCATACAGCAACTCAAAGGGTGAAAAACCTGTCAATTCCTGGGAAACCTCTCTGCAAGCAAACAGATGGGGCAAATATTTGCCACAATCCATCTTAAACTGGTCTGCAAATGCCCATAGCATAGACTTGAGTGTAGAGTTTAACCTCTCAACAAGACCATTAGTCTGGGGATGGCAAGGGGTGGTTCTTTAGGTGCTTCACTCCACAGTACTTCCACAGACAAGCCAGCAGGTCTGACATGAAATTGGCACCTCGGTCAGTCAGTATTTCTTTTGGGAAACCTACCCTGCTGAAAATCTCTAACAAAGCATTTGTCAACCTTTCCCGCCTCAGTGGAGGACAAAGCTACTGCCTCAGGGTATCTTGTAGCATAATCTACTAACACTAGGATACACTTTTTCCCTGTGGAACTTGGGGTACCCAGAGGCCCCACAATATCCATAGCTACTCCTCTGAGATGGCTCCTCAATCACAGGCAAAGGCATCAAAGGAACTTTCACCTTGTCTCCTGCCTTGCCTACCTTTTGGCATTGCTCACAGGTCGTGCAGTACCCTGTTACATCTCTGGAAATCCCAGGCCAATAAAAGTTCTGCATAATATGTCTCTTTGTGCATTTTATGCCCATACGACTTGAAAAGGGAATACCATGGGCTATGGCTAGACGTGCCAGACGGTAGGCTCTAGGCACTACCAACTGCTGTATTCTTTCACCTTCTAGCCCTCCTTCGGGGGTCCACTCTCTATACAGTAACTCTTTGTCCCAGTAAACAGATTCCCCTTCCCTTGAGAACCAGGTCCCTCACTAGCTACCTGTCTCAGGCCTTGTAATGTAGGGTCTGAGAGCTGAGCCTGTCTCAACTCTCTCTTTGAAACCCTTTTCACCTCCCCTTCCACAGGAAGTCTGGTATCCTCTGACAGTGGTACCTTGCTGTCAGCCTGGGTACCACCACTCACCTCTACCTTTGCAGTCACTCTGCCAAGGGAACATCAGTACCCACAAGCAGCAGTGGCTCACCTTCAGTGTCACCTCACCAGTCCTGGCTGCAACTGCAAGTAAACGGTCTGTCTGGGTCTCCCCCAGGCTACCAGAACCACATGCTTGTCTCCAAGCCTGACTGTGTGTAACTGCATGAACACATGGTACTGCCTCATTAAACCCTTCCCTATCAGGACAACTGCAGGATGGTAAGTTTGGTACCCCTGTTGTCTCAAGACAACCTACTATTGGCATTTTGTCTTTCCCACTTACTGGCTCTACCACCTTTTGTTCTCCACCTTCCCTCCGTGGACATCTACATGCCACATGGCCCCACTGGTTGCAATCAAAACATTTAACCCTAGGTCCTGGGCATGTACCTAGACAAGTAGCTTCCCCTGCTACTGGCAGATTCTGTTGGGGCAGTCTGGGCTTCCCACCATAGTTTTCTTTAGACTTATGAGCAGCACTGGGTGTCCCTTTCTTGTGCAGTGATGCCCTACTTGCTAGGTATAGCTCTCCCTTCTTCCTCAACTCATCTACAGTAGAGCACTGTCTATCAGCTAACCAGATCCTCATGTCCTCAGGCAAAGTGCTAAGGGCTTGTTCCCTCATGAAAAGGTCTGCCAGCCCTTCAAAATTGGTGACCTGACATCCACTCACTCACCTATGAAAATAAGTGCTTAGTTCAGCAAGATATTCACACACACTTTCCTCTGTCTTGCGTCTATGCTCACAAAACTTTTTCCTATAAGCTTCAGGTGTTAGCTTAAAAAAATCAAGCAAACAATTATTTACAGCATTACAATTTAAGAAGTCATTGTCAGACAGTTTGGAGAAAATAGCTGAATCTTTACCATGGAGTAAGGGGGTCAGGAACCGTACCCATAGCCTTTGGTCAACATCATACTGTTTACATACCCTCTCAAATATATGAATGAAACTATCCATCTCAAACATATGAATGAAACTATCAAAATTATCCCCCTCTGTAAACTGTGGAAGAACTTTACTGACCTTTTGTACTTCTGGGGTCTGGCTAGTCCCTTCCCCATTACCTCCATGACTCTGGCGAAGAGTCAGCATCTCCTTTTCATGTTGCCTCTGCTTCTCCATCTCCTCAGCTTCCAGGCGTAGCAGTTTCTCATTTTCCTCACTCTCTAGATGCTTCAGTTTCTCTGCTGCTTCTATTTCCAAATGCCTCCAACTCAAGTCTCTTTAGCTCCAGATGGATTTTTGAGTCCTCTGTAGAAAGGTTGAGCTGTCCATTCTCTGAGTGTTGTATATCTCCATGGCCAGCTGATCATCTTCATGGATGCTATTCTCGGATGCAGCTGTGACCAAAGCTGCAATCATGCCTGCCTTAGTCAGGTTTCCATACACCAGTCCTTTAGCCTGGCACATCTCATCCAACTATCTCCTTGTCAACTTGCCATACTCCTCTGCTGACATGCTTGCCTGCTCTCCCTGACTGCCTAAACTAAATAAAGAAATAAAACAATTGTGATCTGAACTCTGAATGTTCAGTGTGGCTGATTTAGAGTACAAACACCTTCAGTGATCAATGTACACAAGATACAGGATTTCACTGTCCACACCACTACAAGCCAATGAGTATGTGATGTGGCTAACTCACCACTATCAAACAATTAATATTCAATGCGGATATCCCACCACTGCCAAACAATTAATATGTGACGCCCGTGCACTGGCCCAGTAATCAAGGAACCTCAATCCTCACCGCTAGCACCATTGAGGGGCATCCACATTGGGAAGATAACAAATACACACACAGTAAAGTACAACTTTCCTTAAGAGCACACAGAAATCACAGTCAGTCTGGGGCTGGTTTCTCCCTTTCTCTCCAGATCCCCAATAAGACTCCCCACTGGCACAGCTAAAGGGTATAGATCTCAGCCGAGTGGTCAAGCCAAAACCTCCAGCAACCTCTCTGTCCAACGACTGCCTCATGTCCCTGCCCAAGTAGGTGACACACACACACACACACACACACTTGGAGATATGAATTATATACAAACACACAGACACTCCTGGGGAAGGCTGGCACAGGTTCTCCAGCTATGCTCCCTCCTGCGCAGACTATAAGGTAGAAATCACTGCCACCAACCACTACTTATCAGCTACTATAAAGCCCTTCCCAAAGGGTGACCAGTTCCACTGTGTGCTATTACTGTTATCTAAATAGTAAGTGTAACCCAGGCCTAAGGCTACTGGAGTGGTTTATACAGTATCACCAAATACATGCAAGTACTCTGACAGCTTCAATCATCTCTACATAAAACAGCCACAGTTGAAAGGTTTAAAAATATTTAATAATAAATAATAAAAACACAAGACAATACTCATCAATTCAACACAGTGCTAATAGAGAGTTCATAAATCACAGGAAAATACTTTAAAACAATATTGTAGGATAGTCTCACATAAATATAGAAAACAGCTAGACTAATCTGGCTATATTCCTGTCTCCAAGAGAAACTATGTTCTAAATTCTACTTACAGGGCAAAGTGCTGGTGAGTTGCTGTCGGCTTCAGAGCAAAATACAAAATGCTATCCTTTCTTTCTGAGATAGTTTTTAAATTGATAATGCACTTTACTGCTGAGTCATTTCAGATTACATCATTCTTGTCACTTCTCTGATTTAGTTCCCAGGCTAACATAACTCAAAATTTAACATTTCTTTTTTGTAATCTGCACCAGCCACGAAGCCACAGCAGTAAAAGACACTTCATATATGAAACCTAGTAATTATCTCTGTCTTAGGACAACAGAAATAATTTCCTAGCCCAGACATCCTGTCTCCGAGCTTGAGATAAACTGGCTTTATAACACATGTAAAATTCTTTATCAGCTTATTTTCTTATAGTTTGCCAGTTAACTCTATATGTCCCAGTTTTCCACCATGAAAATTAGAAGTTATGTACTCACCATAACGTTCCATCTGAGTAGGTGTATTCATTTGTCTGCAACCTGTGGGTTATGGATCCGATATCGGATCCGAACCGGCATGGCTTACCAGCTATGGATCCAAGCTCTCAGCTCCTCCCCTCACCCATAATGCCCTGCTCTACCCTCATGACCTCAGATCGAGTTTGCCAAAAGCAAGAACCCCTGAAGGGGTAACACAACATATGCAGGAAACTGAAAGGCCAGGGAGATAGGAGGGCGGGATGGTTGCAGACAAATGAATACACCTACTCAGATGGAACGTTATGGTGAGTACATAACTTCTAAATCTGAAGTAGGAGATTCATTTGTCTGCAACCTGTGGGACAGAGTCCCCAGCTACCTGAATCTTGGGCGGCCATCATGGAAGGATATTCTGGAGCACCGCGGAGCCAAAGGATGCTCTACCCCTAGATGCAAGATCCAACTTGTAGTGGGAAATAAAAGTATGAGATGAAGCCCACGTGGCTGCTGCACAAATATCATCTAGAGGAATCCTAGCCTTAAAGGCTGCCGAGGTAGAGACTGACCGGGTTGAATGGGCATGTACAGGCCTTCCTGAAGCTTGATAAGCCAATAAAATACATTGTGAAATCCAGCGAGACAGTGAGACTTTGGAAATTGGCTTGCCCAAATTAAATTTAGCAAAGGAAATGAAAAACTGGTCGGATTGCCTATGACCAGCCATCCTGTTTAGATAAAATCTAAGTTGCCTGTGAACATCTAAGGAGTGAAGCTTGTATTCACCTTTGTTTTCATATTTAGGAAAGAAAACAGGGAGGTTAATGGATTGATTAATGTTTGCTTCAGAAGCTACTTTAGGAAGAAAGGACGGGTTGGTCCTGAGGTAAACACGGTCCGGATGAAAGACCAAGTAAGGAGGTTTAGCTGATAATGCTTGGAGCTCTGAAACTCTCTTGGCCGAAGTAATGGCTACTAAGAAGGCAGTCTTGAACGACAAGAATTTCAGATCTACCGTAGCAGCCGGTTCGAAGGGGGGGGCGGTCAAGGCCTAGAGAACTAAGGACAGGTCCCAAGGAGGAACCGCTTGTTTTACAGGGGGCCCGAGAAGAAAAGTACCTTTAAGGAAAATTTTACACAACTTGGCCGACATCAGTGGATTGGAGTCATGACCAATGTGATAATGTGAAATTGCCGCAAGTTGTACTTTGACCGTGGAACTGCTGGCACCATCGTTAAAAAGAGTGGTTAAGAAATCAAGCACTAAAGGGAGAGGAACTGTGAAGGGGTTTAGGCCTTGCCGCTCCACAAAGAAAACCGCTTCCACTTGCTACGTAGACTTCCTAGTGGATGGTTTATGAGCTGCCACCAGGATTGCCTTAACAGGGGACAAATACCGAGTCCTGATCAAGAGTGGAACTGGAGCAGCCAAGCGGTCAGCT
This sequence comes from Protopterus annectens, assembly GCF_019279795.1. Taxonomy (NCBI): domain Eukaryota; kingdom Metazoa; phylum Chordata; order Ceratodontiformes; family Protopteridae; genus Protopterus; species Protopterus annectens. The sequence continues at coordinate 648,295,043 of NC_056736.1, forward strand.
TCAGGTTGTCCAGGTTCGAGGAGATAAGCGGGATGGATGAGATATCAGATCCGAATGGGATCTAGAATCCAAGGAGGATTCACAGAGTGAGACCTTAGGAAGGGGAACCAGATCTGTCGAGGCCAAACCAATGAGAATCATTCTGCACCCCAACCGAGAGGCTTTCTGAAGAACTTGGAGCATCAGAGGCAAGGGGATAAGCATAAAGAAGACCGGGTGGCCAAGCATGCACCAGAGCGTTTCTTGGGGAACCTCCTGGAGGAGGTATCAGAGCGAAAAAACTGTCGCACTTGGTGTTTGAGGGAGAGGCAAAAGATCGCAGGAGGAGTTCCCACCCGCTACTTGAGTATTGAGAGACCACTCATAAGGGGTGAGAATGGTGCGACTGAGCTTGTCCGCCAGGATGTTGGACCGACCGAATGTGCTGCTATGAGAAAGCGGTTGGTGGAGATTGCCCATTCCCAAACTCTCATGGCTTCTCGACAAAGAGGGTAAGACCTGATTCCTCCTTGCTTGTTGATATACCAGACAACCGACATGTTGTCCGATCGAATCGCAATTGTTCCCAAGGGAAGAAAGGCCTGAAGTGCTAGAGCACTGCTCTCATCTCTAGAACGTTGATATGCAGTAAGGTCTCTGAATCGCTCCACGTGCCTTGGACGGTCCGCCTGCAAATGCCCCCACCCAAGGCGGGAGGCGTCCGTGGTCAACGTGGCGAGAGGGGGAGAAGCACAAAATGGGCGGCCCCCGTGGGGATCTGGAGAGTGAAGCCACCACAGGAGGGACCGCTTGCAAGCCTTGCTGATCGCAATGAGGTGATGCATAGGAAGAGCAAGATACGACCACTGTACTAGGAGTGTCCACTGGAGGATGCGCATATTGAACCTGGTGAGAGGAAGAAGTGCTATAGCAGCCGCCATGGACCCTAGAGCCCTCAGGACCAACTCCGAACTGAGCTTGAGTGGAGAATGGCCCGCACCTGGAGTTGCAGATTTTGAACTCTGTCCACAATGAGGAAGGCTTTTAAACTCCTTGTGTCTAACCTGGCACCTATAAAATCTATGAACTGCGTGGGTGCTAGGTTGGATTTTTTTGTGTTTATAGTGATGCCCAGACTGGGAGCAAGATGGAGGAAGGAGTCTCGCGCCAATAGTAGTAGATGCCTTGTTGGGGCGGTAAGGAGCCAGTCGTCCAGGTAGGGAAAGACCTGTACCCCCTGAAGCCTCAGGTGGGCCGCTACCACTGCTAATACTTTGGTGAACACCCTGGGGCTGTGGTGAGACCAAAGGGAAGGACCCGAACTGGTAGTGACTGGCTCCCAGCCGAAGCGGAGAAACCTCCTGGAGCACCTGTCCATTAGTATATGGTAATCCTTGAGGTCTATGGAGCACATCCAGTGATTTTCTCCCAGAAGGGGAGAATAGACTGCAGAGTGACCATTCGAACTTCTCCTTGGGAATTGCCAGGTTCAAGAGAGAAAGGTCTAAAATTGGTCTTAGATCCCCGCCTTTTGGCACTAAAAGAACCTGGAGTAGAACCCTGATCCGATCTGGTCTGGGGACGAGCTGGATGGCTCTTTTCTTTAGCAGATGGCCAATTTCTGCCAGCGGCCTCCCTGACCGGGTGGAACGTCGGGAGGGACTTCAATTTTGGCAAGTGAGAATCCTCTGGATATAATCTGGAGAACCCAGCGGTCTGATGTTATGGACTCCCATGCCGCTCCCCGACTGCCTCCAGAGTGGAGCAGTCGGGCAACCCTCAGGGTTGCTGCAGCGAAGGGTTCTCTGGACCCAAGTTCCTGGGAGCCCCTCTGCCTCTAGGGCGGCGTCCTCCCTGTCCTCCTCTGCCACGGAAGGACTGGTTGTCCGGAGCAGGCTGGGATTGCTGCGAACCACATCTTCTTCTGACCCTTTTGGTTCCTAGAATAGGGCCTCTGGGGTGCAGAGAAGGATTGCAGACAGCGTCTTCCCATCCTTCTCGCTCTGGGTCAAAGTGTCGCGAACAGTTTTGCCAAAGAGGGCAGAACCATCGAAGGGGGCGTTCGCAAATGACGCTTTGAAGGGCTCTGAGAAATCGCAATGACGGAGCCAGGCCTGGTAACTAGACCTGCCCCTGTAGCATGGGAGAGTAGCCGCATAGAGGTATTGGTAACGGACCTGAGAGTGGCCATGCGGGTGGAGTGCAGCACTTTGTCTTCCTCCGACATGGACTCTCGGGGGGATGCAGCGTATTCTTTAATAAGATCGCTGCATCCTAATCACATGTGGATAGTTCAGCGCCCTTACCGAGAAGGTCGCTGAACTAAACATCCGCAAGCGGTCCATCATCCGAGACTCCTTGCTCGGGATGGACTGACTCCTGAGCAAGTTCCTCTTGGTGGCTGCCGCCGTCAACATGGCATCTACCGGAGGCCCCTTACTCCAATGGGCACGGTCAGCCGGGGGACTGAAGATCCGGTCAGGCCTTTTAGGGATTGGCTCCACGGTGTCCGGTTCCTTCCACGCCCTGGTGGTAATGAGGTCCACCAGGGGTCGGCAGGAGGACACCCAAGAGGTCCGCTTCAAATGCCTCCAAGAACACGGACTCGTCCGAGGAAGACTTGGGGGCAGACCACCCCCCCCCTTATGCGGAGCATTTCCATGATGTCTCCAAATGAGACATCCTCCTTCCTCCAAATCCGTGTCTTCCGTGAGAGACTCGGGAGTCATTGTGCCTCCTTTTGCATGCTTGCGAGGAACATCCTCTGGGGGCTGTCAGAGGACTCCTGCAGTAACCTGTTCCAGGGGAACAGCTTGGGGCACAGGAGCGGACTGTCCCAAGGGTCGGATGGTGGAAGCCTGACCCAGTGCAGAGGGAGCACGGGACGGAGCCAAGACAAGTGCCGGGGTTCCGGAGACCCTCAACAGGGCCCTCTCCACTACATCAAAAGCCGAAGGGGAGCCGACCTCGACCAAAGGATCGAATGATCCAGTGGATCGAGCCGGCGCACAGATGGCGAGCACTGATCCCCGGATCCGGCTCGGATCCAGGCTCCGAGGTCGGATCCGATGCACTCGAGGGCAGGGTCGGATCAGAAGTACCAGACTATCGGCGCCGACCCACCGCTGCTCGGCAACTGCTCCGAACCCGGTAGCGGGTCGGAGAACCATCTGCATCTGGGCCTGGATGAACCTTCTCATCATCCGGTCCAGATCAGCGTCCGACAGGCTATAAGTTGATCTCGATCGGGTCTCCTCCTCCTCAGGTCCCGTGAAAACACGCTGGAGACCGGAGCCAAGGAGGGGAGAGCCAGCAGACAGGAGGCCGGGGAGAAGCCAGAGGTCTCGGCCCGCCTCTCCTCCAACCACTACAGGGAGGTTGAGTCCCAGGAGGAGGAGGGGAGCCGGAGAGGGACAACCGTGGTAATGGTTAGCCGAGTCCGCAGCAAAGACCCGCCAAGACAAGCTTGGACCTCCGCCTGGGGTTGAACCCTGCACAAATGGAACATCCAGATGTGAGGTGTTCAACCCCAGGTGTGGCCATCAGCTGGGAAAGCTTATGGCCACACTCGGAGCACTTTGAAAATACAGCTTTGGGCTGCTCAGACATCCCAAAAGCAAACAAACAAGGTTACTAAAACTAAGAAAGTAAAGTAACAAAACCACTCACAGGCCCAAACACACACTACGCTACCAGCGAGGGGAGGGATAGTAAAATTAAAATTTAAACACTAAAAGTATAATAATATAAAAGGGAAACCTACACTTTCACACAACTTTTACAAAAAACTTTCAAAATTTAGCACTTTTAACACTAGAAATTTCACTTAGCTGGAGAGCTGGAAAAACACAATCTGGTCACCATGCGTGGCAAATGAGATCTGGGGTCATGAGGGTAGAGCAGGGCATTATGGGTGAGGGGAGGAGCTGAGAGCTTGGATCCATAGCTGGTAACCATGCCGGTTCGGATCCGATATCGGATCCATAACCCACAGGTTGCAGACAAATGAATCTCCTACTTCAGATCATACATTGCATAGGTATAGAGTTTATACACATTTCTGCTTTATTCCAGCAGGATGCACTGTGGTTACATTTTTGAAGCTCAGAACATAACAGTTTTCTTACATTTGTAACACAAGCCTGTGGATCATATTAATATTAACAATGACACATAATTATATGCAAAATTCTATCTAGCTAGGCTGGCAGCCTTCACAGTTTATCACACTACCTTTAACGAATCCGAACTGGGTTGGTCCAGAGTTTGGAGATTACCCATGTCTTAAGGTCTCAGTCTTTTTAATTTCTCCAAGTCTTTTGGGTTTCTAATACCATGACAGGAATGGACCCCATTTCTAAGTTAAAGTACAATTTAAGTTCATGAAATTAGTATTGTTTCAATCTTTGATGTCAGCCAGAAGTGCTCTTCACCGAACCCACAATGTGCCCAGTAATGACTCCTCCTGCAATTCACATGGGGTTACATGTATTGGTAACATATCTAATTACGATTGTAAATTCTTTTTTATAAGATCTGTTGCTCCTACTACTATTGGAACTATCTTTCTTCCACACTGCTCTCTTTTCTGCCTGCAAATCCTGATATTTTAAGACTGTGTCTTTCTGTATGCAAGACACTGTAGTCACTGGGTGTGGCAATTATAGTGAACAATGCTACTTTTGTCTTCTTTTCATGGACCACTATATCCAGTTTTCTAGCATTTACCGTTTGAACTGTTGGTAATGGATAATCCCATGTGATAAAGACTCATTTTCTATGATGCTTTGTGGCTCATGTTTCCAGTGTTTTTCAGCCACTTCAGTACCATAATGCTTGCACAATCCCCAGTGGAACTGTCTTGCCACATTATTATGCCTTTCAGTATACAGCCATAGTATGGCACAACCAACAACGAGGTGTGCAACTGTTTCCAGTTCTGTTTTAAAAAATCTAAATTTGTCTGTTTCTCCCACATGTTCATTGGACTTTGTAAACCAACATGTACATAAGCCCGCTATCTTGTGCCAATATTAACCTTTCATCTCTTGGTTTGAATTTATCTCTCCTTAATCATTCCTGCATTTGATCCTGAGGATCTTACAGAAGTTTTCTATACTTGCAGCTATATTTATGCATTTTCCACATTTCTTGCCTTCTCATCTGGTTCTTCACATTATATTCTTTCTTTTGTTTTTTGGCAGATTCAGTTGCTGCCTGATTTTTATCTACGTTTGGTTCAATTTCCATTCCTGCTCGACTCTGAAATGCTTCTACTAAACTAAGCATAGAAGGCATCTAAGATTTATTCTTCTCATGTTTCAAAACTTGCTCTACACATTTGGGTCTTGTGAGGTCAGCAAATGTGTGTGCAATCGGACAATTGCAGATCTAGACATGTAACCAATTTCAAGGAGGCCCATCCCTCCTTCGGAACGGGGACTATATAATCTTGCTAAGCAGGGATTTTTTTATAAATCATTTGGTGAGCATGAAGCATCTTTCTTGTTTACCCGTCTAATCTATCCAACATGTTTTTTTGCAGTTTTCCTGCTTTAAAGGTTGCCTTTGCAGATTTATGAAGACCAAATGACATTCTTATATCATCTGAAAAAGTTTTGACAACTTGCAATTGTGCTTTCAGTTCATCTGATGAGCTATACAGTTTTAAATCACTGACAAAGAGAAGATGAGAAGTCTTTACACTAGGTTGTTTTCTAGGAACCAAATTATAGCCATGGCCTAAGCTGTTAAGCAGACAGCTTAATGGGTTAAGGGCAAGACAGAATAGCAGCGGTGACACAGTCATCCTGGAACATCCCCCTTTGAATTTTTATCCCTGGGATAATAATTTGTCCTTTATCATGGCTTAACTGCAAAGTGGTCTGCCACTGTTTCATGGTCACTATAATGCAGTTGATCAGTGTAGGGTGTATCTTATACAATTTTAAGCACTCGTTTACCCGTGAATGTGGGATATTATCAAATGCCTTTTTGTAGTCAATCCATGTCATACTTAGATTTTCCTCTTTTTACAGTTATCCGCTACGACTTTATTCAACAACAAATGATCCTTTGTTCCATATGACTTTGTTTTATTGACCTTTTGTTCTACTGCCATAATCAAGTTGTCTTCTAAATGACTATAAACTTTGTATGCATCAGTTCCAGTGTATAGTTTATAAGTTATCGCAAGGCAAGTTATTGGTCTATAATTTTTAGGGTAGCTTGCAGGTTCACTCTTAACTAGGAGCATTGTTTTTCCTGTTGTTAGCCAGGTTGGTGTCTGTTCGGAGTGCCCTTATAAATAGTTCTTACTCATGGCTAAATCTTTGCGCAAAGATGTTGATATTTTCAACCAGAAGTTAGTACTGCATCTGGGCCTGGAGTTTTCCAATTAGAGGCTTTTCTTAACTCTGTTTCAATCTCTTTGGCTATTACTTCATCCAGTTTCATATACTGTACCTTTAAACTTCTTATTCTTTCTTTTACTTCTTCTATCCATTTAGCATCTTTATGTTACACAGGATCTCATAAATACTTCTTCAAAACGGGTTCACTTCACTATCTCAAAATACTGAAATCTCGAATTTCAGTATCTCAAGACTAAAATAGCGAAAGCCCAGTTCCACGAAAGACCACATAACCAAATCCGGAACTGTCGAATCAGCGGTTGCAGTGGTGTACTGTGTTAATGGATAGCTGGAGATTCAGGAAAGTGTTTACATTTTAAGGGTTTTGGGTAAGGATTTTAGTGTATGTTAGTGTGCTGGGAAGTTGTAGGTGTAGGTTACGGTATGTAGGTAAGAGTGTGAGTGTGTAAGTGTTGAGAATGGTAGTGTTTGTATGTATGTGATGTGTGTTTGTGCGAAAGGAATGCAGATTGTGTATTGGTGGGTTTTGTGTCTTTGTAGTGCGACCTCGGAGTTAGTATATATAAGTAGCGGGGGTGTGGGGGGCTTGCCCCCCTGCTTATATGTAAGGTAGGTTTGCGTATTTGTGTTTTGCTTGTCTGCTGTAGTGTGGGGAAGGAGGTGTATGTGTGTGTGTTTGTGGTGTAGGGTGTATTTAAAAGTCGCGATGTTGAATTTCTCGCTTTTGAGGTTTCGGTATTTTGATTTTTCGGCTTTATAGTCTCGATATACTGAAATTCGATATTTCAGTATTTCGAGATTATAAAGTGAATCCCTCCAAAATATATTTATTTCGTTTTTTGGTGGTCTTTCATTTCCTTTTAACTAGTTTCCCAATTCCCTGTAAAACATTTTGGGTCATTAATAAATTGCTTATTTTGTACTTTTCTTTTATATTTATCTGCGTATCTTCTACATTTTTCTGCCTGTGCTGAGATTTTTAGTTTATTTGCGATAGTATATGATAGATCCTGATCTGTTCTAATACTGCGCATTGCTTTTATCACGTCTATCTTTCTAAGTATTTTTGTTGATCTGTTCCCTCTTTGATACTCTTCTAACAGTGACACTTCTTGTCTTAATTGCTTTATAGTGTTCTCTATTCGATACTTTCACGATGGTATTTGATTTCTCCACTTCCTTTCCCTCACTACCCTGTGTTCTTGTGGTAGAACTTTTATCAGTTATTAATTTAGCTGCACAGTAATATATCTATTATATAGCATGGATCTCTATGGACAGTCGCAATTATTATGCTCATTGGTTTTATCAAACGTTTGGGTTTTACTGACCTTCTGCAGTCTTTCTTTCATTGATCTTAATATGTCTATCTCTATTAAATCAAGCAACTCTTCTCTTAGCTCATTTTCTTCTAAACTGAGGGCACATTTTTGTTTTCCATTTCTTGTGGGCATTCTATAGAAAAGCTCTATAACATCTTCCTGTTGCACATTCTCTTCAATTTAATCCTGTGCCATCCGTTCTGTCATATGAGAACTCACTGGCCTATCACTCCTCAACACTGACTGCGTCAGAGTTTCCACAGTTTCCTGTTCCTTCCTTTGCTGTCCATCTTCAAGTGGACGTTTACCCTGATTTTCTGTGGAAGGCTCCAAAATATCTTCATATGGTACCTGACCAATTGCTTCCCATTCCACTGGTTTCCCCTTAATTTGGATGTCCATTGCTCTATCCTGTTGTGGTGCTTTCTGAATTAGATTTTCTACACTGAATCCTTCACTTCACAGGTACTCCATAACCTCAGTTTGTTTCTTTAACTTCTCCATTACTAATCTCATTTTCTGCTTTTCCTTTCTGTCTTCTTATTTTTTGTACTGTAAAGTTTTCCATGCCTGGATTCCTTAGCCTGTATTTCTCTTCAAATATAGTTGGTGCTGCTCTTTGTGTATTGGTTAGTTTTGCTTTCTCCTTTGCACAGACGCACCATATTAAATCCTTTTTTCTTTTGCATGTCCATATTTCTTCTTCAGATGTCTTCTGATCTTCTGTTTCTCTTTCCTTTGGGAACTCATTCCATCATGCTGTGATGTAACCTGTGTAAGACCTTCTATACCAAATCCTTCTCTTTGCAGGCACTCCATAACTTCAACTTCTACTTTTTAAACCTCTACTTTACTAATCTTTTCTACATTCCCTCTTTGTGATATTTTTTATGTGAAATGTTCCATATCTGGTTCCCTTTGTCTGTATTTCTCTTCAAATATCTTTGGGGCTGCCTTCTTTATATTGATTAATTTGGCTTTCACCTTTGCATAAATATTGCACCATAACAAATCTCTCTCTCTTTCTCATGTCCATATTTCTTTTTTATACTTTTCAAAAGTCTCTAGGTTTTGTTGTTTATATTTTCACACTTCCTCAGGTACTTCTTTTTCCAAACAGATCAAACTTTCTTGGTCTATATACTGTTTTTCACAAATCTGTTGTATTAATTAACACAAATTTTATTTGAGGCTTCTGACAGTTTTCCTTTCCTTTAATTTCTCTCAGTCTTTTTGTGTATCTTGTGTCTGGAAATTCTGGGCTTTTTGCGTAATAGCAACAATTACCTCCAAGTGATGCACTGTACCAAAATTAGAAGTTATGTACTCACCATAACGTTCCATCTGGAGTGGGTGTATCATTTTTGTTCAACCTGGGTTGGGTTGGATCTCCGATATCCCAACCGGCATGGTTGGTTGGCTTACCAGGATCAAGCTCTCAGCCTCCCCCTCCCCCATAATGCCATGCTCTACCCTCATGACTCGAGTTTGCCAACAGCAAAACACAGCAAAAAAAAAAACAGATAATATGCATAAAATGAAACAGCCAGGCAGGGGGGGATAGAGGATATGAATGAACAAATGAATATGAATACACAGATGGAACGTTATGGTGAGGCGTTAAAACTTCTAAATCTGAAGTAGGAGATTCATTGGTCTGCAGTAACCTGTGGGACAGAGTCCCAGCTACCTGAACCTGATATAGATCAGCCATCATGGAGCCAAATGGCAAGCAGCCAAAATGATAATGATCCCTAGATGCAGATGCAAAATTATAGTGAGAAATAAAAGTATGAGATGAAGCCCACGTCAAATATGCACTAGAGGAACTTAGGCCTTGAAGGCTGTCCTTGAAGGCTGCCTTGGTAGAATGGGCATGTACGGGCATGGGGCCATGTACACCCTTTGCCAAGCCGATCTGATGTGAGATGAACCAGCAGACAGAACTACTAACTAAGTACATTGAGAAAAAAATTTTTAAGGAAATAAAATAAAATTAAATTTAGAAAAAGAATGAAAAAACTGTCATGTTGAGCCTATCTGTTACCGCTCTTGCTCATGAAATCTAAATTGTCGTTGAAAGTGAAAGGAAGAAAGCTTTATTGTAACCTTTGTTTAATTTTTTTTTAGTGTTTTAGGGAAGAAGAAGTTAGTGCTGATTGACGGGTTGGTCCGTCCCAAGACACAGGGATAGGAAGAAAGGACAAGATGGTCCTTGAAGCTCTGAAACCTTTGTTAAGCTGTAAAAGCTGAGGAAAAGGCTAAGCTCTAAAACCTGAGCTGAGATCTCTGGTAGCTGGCGAAGCAAGCTAGGCAGGAAGTTGGGAAGAAAGAATGGGCTGAAGACCAAGGAGGCTGGAAGGCCAGGGGGGCAAGAGAAGGAGTGGAGAAGAAAAGTGGAGTATTTATGAGAACAGTTTTACCTTATTAGTAAAAGAGCAAGTGATTTTACATGTGATAATGCCAGTTGTACTCTGACTGTAAACTGCTTAGAGTCATAACCAATGTGATAATGAGAGAAAAGCAATGTGTTGTCAGGGAAGGGAAGGATGAAGGAGTCCCTGAAAGAGTCAGGCAGAAAAGTCAAGACCTAAGGGAGAGAACCTTTGCCTAGTGCTCGTTAGCCTTCAACAGTACAGCTGTTACCAGCTGCCGCAATAGTAGCCTTGAGTCCTAGCTGGAAGCCGCCATCAAGAGTGGAACTGGAGCAGCCAAGCCGTAGGCCTTCAGGAGGTAGCAGCTGAGGAGGTATGCACTGGCTTCAGGTTGTCCAGGGCTTGAGGGATCCCAGGTTGGGAGGGATATCAGAGGATAGACCTTAGGGGAGATCGGATCTGGATGAGACAGTGGAGAGAAAGAAGAAAGATGGGGACCCCCGTCGAGGAGGCAATCTGAAGAAGAGCGTCAGACAGAATGGTGTGGTGAGCATGCACCCGAGCGAGGCTGATGCACAGGAGCTAGGTGTATCAGAGGGTGAACGTCAAGAGGTGCACAGAGCTGGAACTGGCCATGTTCTGGAGAAGCAGGTCAGGAAAAGAGGAATAGACAAAAAAATTGAGAGACCACTGTATGGGGTCAGAATAGTGCGACTGAGCTTGTCCGCCAGGATGTTGAAATATGCGAATAAAAGTGCTGCTGTATTGTTCCGAATTTGAGGAGATGAAATTGGAAAGAGGTTGTTTTGGCCGACATTAGAAGAAACACCTAATTGTTTTGTGCTGCCAGATGTACATTCTTGTTCTCTCTTACTTGTTGATGTACCAGACCACAGACATGTAGTGCCAAATTGAGACACAGGTTGACCAAGAGAAGAAAAGTCAGACATGTTGTAGATAGAAGAGCTAGTTCAAGTGTAAGCACAGCGCTCTGTATAGAGCAGACCTGAAGCCCCACACGAGGGCTCGTGGCCGGCCTGGCTGTTGCCCAAGGGGGAGGAGTCGGTGGGGCCCTGCCCGGAGGCAGGGGAGAAGAATAAAGGTCACCGTTCCGTGCGCCCGTGGAGATCTGGAGCACAGCAGGATGATGCGGAATGGAGCAAGGCCCTGACGCATCTACTAGGAGAGTCTGAGAGGGAGGCTGAGGTATGAGCAAGAGGCTAAGAGAGAGGATGAGTGATGATGAGGACTCTAGAGGGGCACTGTACTAAGCGACCCCACTGGAGTGAGTGGAACAGGACCAACTCCGCCTGAGAAGGAAGAACTCAGACTCTAGCAGACAGGCTAGCCGGAAAACCAACTCTGTCTAGACTGGCCCAGGTGAGGAGCTGCTCAGAAGCCTTAGCCGTCTATTTCTTCCCTGGACTTGTAATGAGGTTGTGTCTCTTTCTATGTATTAAAAGATGAGTTGTAGAAGCCAGAAAGAGCTGAGTGAGGGGTTAGCTGAATAGGTCCATAAAGATAGGGTGGCCCCTTGTTGGTCTCAGCCCAGGAAAGGCCGCCATGGCTGGGACAGTAGAAGTGAACTTGGGGGGGGGGGAAGGACCCTTACCAGGAGAAGCCGAACTGGTAGAGACTGGCTCTGTGGAAAGCTGAGGACCCTCCTGGTGGGCGCTGCAACTGGCCCTGGGGAGGGACCTCCTACCTGGTGAGTCCATCAGGATGTGGTGATTTCTGGTAACGAGGGGGAACTAGTGATGCAGGTGATTTTAATTTTTTGGGGGGACTGCCATTGCAGAGAGATTTGAGGACCTTTTTGGTCTTTCTTCAGGGACTTCTTGGCACTAAAGAGAAAGAGAATGAGATTGGTTCACCTCCTCCTTAACGAACCCGGGCTCTTTTGGAGCATGAGAGCCTGGTCTGCCTTGGTCCATTCCTGTGGCCCCGGGCTCTGGCCTCTTTCTGCTTCAATGACCTGAATTGAGGATGGGAAGACCTCGGACTGGATGGGGAGGAGGACTTTTCTGAAAGTGAAGAGATGGATGCGCTGAAAAGGGATACGAATGTCCCCGGACTCGGAATCCCAGCAGCTCGGCATGCCCGGAAAGGGATGCCGAAATCAGCCCAACTGCCGGGCAAGTCAAGCAGGGGGAGCTCTCTGCTCCGAGGGTTGGGCCCTCTGGTCCCCCCTCTCTGGCCCCGGTCCGGAGGGACTGCCCCCTGGAGCTGCCTCCTGGCAACCCCTCTGCTGTTGTCTCTGCCCAAGGACTGAGTGGTTCCTCCGAACCACATCTTCTTCTTGCGACTGCTGGACCTTCGCCTCTCCTGCCCTTCCTCTGGCCTCTGGGGTGCAGTTGGTTTTTCGCTTCCTCAGGGGTCGCCTCTCTGTCTCTGACTCGCGAAGGGCAGAGTTTCGGCCTTAGCGGTGCAGCCAAAGCTTTCCAGTGAAGGCTCAAGCCCCCGCGACTCTACGTGAGCCAGGCCTGACATCTAGTGACTAGACAAGAGGACTGAGTCATGCTCTAGCGCCAGCCTGCGTGCAGGGAGGCGTGCTGCCCTCCAGCGACATGGGCGTGACCTAAGATGCAGCGACTGCAGCCGATCTCTGCCCTCCTGTGACCGCAGTTCTGTAGGAGAGTTAGCGCATTCGTATGGATCGCTGAGATAACAGTTTAATGACGGTGGTCCATCATCCGTTCAGCCCCGCCCGGTTCAGGTCGGGACCCTGCGCATCGATCGACCTGCCATCGTCAACATGCGGAACTCCGCCGGTATGAGGCCGTTCATCCGCTGTCGGACCTCGGTGCTGAGGATCAACATGGCCTCTTAAGCCAGGCCCGGTGACCGGCACGGTCCCCCGGTGATGGGGTCGTGGACCAGGGGAGCCGGTCGCGGTGGGACGGCAAGCTGGCCTGTCGACCGTCTACCTCCCTCCCTTGGTGCGTCGACGAGGTCCACCAGGGTTGGGGTAGAGGGACACCATAGAGGTATTCGGGCCCGCTCCCAAGCCTCCGGCGGGCCCATCAACTGCCGAGAAGACCTTCCACCAGGCACCCCTTATATGGAGCTCCCAAGACCAATCCAGCCCCCACATCCCTGGGGTGACCGGGAGCCCTCCTCCGGGGCCAGTCAGAGGGGCTTCCCACAGCAACCTGTTCCATCCCAGCAGAAAGAGTGTCGGCTGGCTGAGCCAAGGGCCTCTGGGGCTGTCAGCAAGACCCGTGAGGAGCAACTGAGGAGCCGAAGGCAGAATGGGCCCGAGACAACAAGTCGGGCCTTGCCGGATGGAGCAGCCCTGGGGGAGGGGAGAGGAGACGGATCCACAGGAGCCCCTCACATCCGGGGGGGCGCAGAGCCTCTCCCTCAAACAAGTCGCCGGAGCTGCCTCAAGCACACAAGCCGCCGGCGCGCGGCGGATCGCCGGCGGATCGAAGAGGTCGGCGAGCGTTTCAAGCTCTCCATCCGGACAGCTGGAAACCCAGGACGCCGAGTCGCGAGGAGTGATCCCCCAGGATCCGGAGGGAGGATCCAGGCGGCGCCCAGGATCCGATGATTGGCGAGGGCAGCTCCGTCACTCCCGGGCCAGATCGATCGGCGCCGACCAGGGCCGCCGGGCGCCGCAAGGTGCTCCGGTCCACTCGGGTCCCGGCAGCGGGCTGGCCCATCTCGCTTCCCGGTCCAACGCAAGTCAGCCCGGCCGCCAGAGGAGACGCAAGTCCACCGCTCCGGGCAGAGGAGCAGGGCACTCCATCTGGCATAGGCCTCGATCAACCTCCTCATCGGGTGCCGTGATCTTCCCAAGGGCCCGCGTCATCAGTGCCTCTCGATCCTCGGGAGAGGTTGAGTCCCTCCTCCTCAGGAGGGGTGAGACGAGGTAGTGAAAGCAGAGGTCGGTCTATCTCCGACACTGGGAGCCGGGAGAGAGGAGGGTGGCGGCACACCGCCAAGAGAGAGCCCGCGCGCCGCTCCGCTTAGAGGAGGCCCTCCGAGGCTGGGAAAGCATCCCCCAACGTGAAGGGTTGAGCCCGCGGAGCCTCCTCCGGTGCCCCGAGGGCCCCGGAGAAGGAATAACCGGAGAGGTGGAGGTTTTTCGCCAGGAGGGGAGGATGCGGCGGTACCAGGCGGGAATAAATGGTCGAGGAAAGACGCCCTCTGCTGTTCCGCCAGGTCCCAATTTCAGTCCCCCAGCTTACACATCCTACACTGACAGCTCCTGAGCCCCATTGGGGCACATTGGTGTTAAAATGGAACACATATAATAGGGAAACCAAGCCTTTAGAACATTTAGATGGGAACTTTTAAAAATTCAATGACACAGTAAGTTAACACTTACAAAGAGGTAACAACACAAAAAATATACCACTGGCATAACACACACCACACAGTAACTACTGAACTAAAAGTAACTTAACAAAAGGAAAAAATACAACACCATATATGTAAACCATGCACACTCCTTAAGACACAAAAAAGATAAAAAACTTTAAATTTTGAAAAAAGAACCTAAAAACTAGCACAAAGCTGAGAGCAAACTATAAAAATCAAAAATTTATGCTGCAAACGAAATTTGACACTTAAAACTGAGAAACAGCAGATATGGATGAGGGGAGGGAGGCGCAGAACCTCCATTCATGGATACCTAAGGTCTGTTCGGGGATCCAAAATTAAACCAAGTCCAACAAAATAAGTCAGATACAATTCCACAGCTGAATGAACAAAATCCAAAAGTTTGTAAAACAAAGAAGTTCAATGTGGAAAATGAACTGTACCAACTTAAAAGATCTCAGAGTCAAAGTCTTCACTTTGAGGCATGTATTTCCCTAAAGGTAATACCCTAGTGGACTACGTGTTTTTAATATGCCCAGTTACAGGGAGTCTTATTTGGACTTACTTGCTAAGTGGCAACAAATAAATTTGGATACCAGCTTCAAATATATTAAGCTTTTAATAGACTTTTTTCTGCCTATAGAACACACGCTAATTAGTAAAATACAATCATTGCAGAATGAATTATATAAGGAAGCTGGTGATGATTTTGCATATATACAGTGTTGTGAGATTATTGATTGTGCATCTGCTTATGAGCAGAGACTTTTGGCTCAGAAAAAGAAGAAGCTACAACAAGATATCCGTGATTTCAAAAACTGGGTGTTCACTTGGCCCAGGTAATAGAGGACTGCACGTAGTTCAACTGCAGAGGAAGCTAACAATGGAACGGGATCTACTGTGACTACACCTTTTGTACAATAGCAGATAGAAGCTCTGCCCATGGCACTCTGTGTGCAAACACATTCAGTGCATACTACTCCGCTTACGCATGAGACTCCTGATGTCTCTGTCGAACGGAGGGAAGAGATACGTGAAACGGAGCCAGTAGTCAGAAAGAAAACTGGCATGGCTGTGAACGACCAGGTTTTTTCTACTCTACCACTTCCTTTCAGGAAGGACAGAATGAAATCGTTGGAGAATACATCGAACAGGGGCAGAACAAAGAGGAAGCAACAATTTTTCGACAACCACCACCACACGCTGAAAAAAATGTGGAATATGAATGAGGTGAACTAGTATGGAACATTTCTGACCGGGTTCTTTCAGAAATTGAACTTAAGGTACTTAATAAAGGCTTGTCTTTTATTCCAGCTCAGGCTGCTGATTTACCTGAAACTTTATTAGATTTTAGACTTTTTATAAGAAATGTGTCTAAGTCACGTTTAAAGATCAAGAGTTTAATGATGCTATCTGCTTATTTAAGAAACCTAGCACTTTTGTACCTGCTTCGAATCCTGACTTAGATATTTTTATAAAATTATGTGAAGAAGATGTCTATAAATATTTCTATGGAAATAGGAAAAGTAGGAAATTTGTGAACATGACTTCAGATGAGCGAATGGCTCAAACTACAAAATGATGACAGAATAGTTATCCGACCAGCTGACTAAGGCAGTCTAGTAGTAGTTATGAATAGGAGTTTTTATTTTGACACTATTAGAGGTATGTTAAATGATGCATGCACATATAAAAAGATAAACGGAAATGTTATAGATAATATGAAAGAGGAAATTCAGAAAGCATTGATGGAGAATTTGCAAATGGGTATTATTTCCAAGGAAATGTTTCAGTATTTCATAGTGGAACATCCTTTAGTACCAAACTTATATGGTTTGCCCAAAATACAAAAAGATCCATATACCCCTAAGTTTAGACCTATTGTATCAGGGGCTGGCTGGTTAACCTAACCGTTTTCCATTTATACTGAAAAACAGCTGAGACCAGTTTTAGATAAGTATGATTTAGTACTAAAAGACAGCAAACAGTTTCTAGAGGAGTTGCATGGATATTTGAAGGATGCTGAACATCGTACTTTTGATTTGTTTGCAACAATGGATGTAATATCTTTGTTTACGGTGATCCCCAATTTACAAGGGATCGAAATGATGAAAGCTTTTATTGCTAGGAACAGTGATTATAATATGCAACAAACAGATCTTCTTATTTGAAATGGCATTGGAACACAACGTATTCATTTTTGATCTGGATTATTAGCTAGAGTTGATTGGCGTAGCTATGGGCACTCCTTGTGCCAATAGCTACGCCAACCTAGTTATGGCAGAATGGGAATCCCAGCACATTAAGTGTTTATTAGGGAAGAACATAGTATTTTTTCATTTTGTGGACAACCTATTTCTGCTATGGAAAGGAACAGAGAAAGAGTTTTGTGATTTTTTTTAGAACAGATGAATACTAGCAGTGACTTTTTGAAATTCACTGCCGAGTATTCTCCTAGTAGTATCAACTATTTAGACATCCATAATGAGAGGAATATTTACAACAATAGTATCTCTACAAATGTTTTCAGAAAGGAATGCTATGTTCCATCATATTTGCACCGAGATAGCATGCATCTGGGATATATGTTCCTCAATGTTGTCAAGAGACAAATGCTATGCCTCTCTAGGCTAACAGTGGATGACACTGATTTTGAGAAAGAGTTAGATAGGCGTGGGAGAGATTTTGAGAATAGAGGGTATGACAGTAATGAAAATGAAAAAGCTAGTGAGTTAGTTAAGAAAGAAAGGAAAGGTTTGGGTAAACCTTTTTATTTTTCACCCCAGAGAGGCAATGTGCAAAGAATAGAAAGGTCTCGTTCACTTTAACATACAGTAGTGAGGCTAATGTTATTAAAGATATAATTCGCAGACACTGGCATTTTTTACATATTGATGAGAATGTAACTGGCATTACAGGAAAGATGCCCTCTTTTATTTATAGGAACAAAACATCCCTGAGGAGACAGCTTTGCTACCCTAAAGTAAAAGATGTAGGGGTAAATAATGGGATGAAAGGTACTACAAAATGTAGGGCATGTAATTTTTGCCATTACATGCTCGAACATTCAGTATTTATACATCCTGACTCTGGCCAAGAATTTAGGTTCAACATCTTAGCCAACTGCAACACGAAGAATTTAGTTTACTTAGCGATTTGTGCATGCTGTAATAAATTTTATGTTGGCAAAACCAACAGACATCTTCATGAACAAATAAGGGACCATGTATATTGGATCAATGTTGTGTCTTTCGGCTTTTCCCGGTTAGGGGTCGCCACAGCGGAACTCCGGTCCGCTAATAATTGGCAGTAGATTTTTTACGTGCCAAGTTGCCAGCGCTGATGCATAACCCTCAACGAAGGTACGCCCATTCACGCATGTCTCCACACAGAAGACGCTTTAGCTGAGAATCAAACAGGACGACGTCTTACTGTGAGGCGACAACGCTACTGCAGCACCACCACCGCAATATAAGGGGTTAGAATATAGTGCATTAGCAAAGCATATAGCACAAGAGGGGAATCAACATAAGTTTTTATTTCAAGTGATTGAAACAGTGAAGGAAGATATGATATTGGGTGATTTAACCAATGACCGAAATATAGGCACCGGAGGTCCAACTAGTTCCAACACAGAATTCTTTATCAGCAAAAAACACACACACAAACGCTATTCACACAATCCTCTTACGTTTTCGTCTTAAAAACTTCATCAGATGAGCGTACTAACCCTTAATGCTTGTTTAAAAACCTTGATATCCCCCCAATTAACCAATGCAAAGCTGTAATAAATTAAATATGTTAATAAGTCATGATTAATAAAATATTAGTAAGCCAAATGGAATCCTAAAATGCATTTTAACACTTGTGTAAACCTTTCAGTAAAATATTATATCTTTGCATATTTTAAATAGTGAATGAATAAATAAAATATAAATATAAATACTAAATAGATAATAAATTAAAACAAAATTACATTTAATGCAATACAATTCATTTGTGTATAATCTAATGTGATAGCACCATCTACTGGACAAACATAAAAACACACCACATAAATTTAAAATGCAAAGAATACCGGCCATATAAATTAATAAAACCAGTTTATAAAATTATTCTTAAAACGCTATTAAATAAGTATGTATTTACAATTATATAGTTACATATCCTTTATAAGGAAGTCGCCTCAAATATTTTACAGTTTGGCTGATCTAAGCTTCAATATGTTCAATCATAGCCTCACATCAGGCTTTGTGCCCACTGAATGGCGCACAGCAACAGTTATCCCATTCCACAAAAGGGGTGCCACCACTGATCCCGGGAACTATCGCCCTATTAGTCTGACGAGCCTGGTCTGCAAGGCCATGGAACGTATCATCATGGAACTCAAAGACATTGGTAACCTCCAAACTCTGGACCCCACCCAGTTCGGGTTTGTGAAAGGCAGATCATGCCTCCTGAACCTGATCGACTTCTTTGAGGCAGTCACCAAAGCCGTAGACGAGGGTAAGGTCATTCACACAGCCTAACTTGACCTAGCCAAGGCTTTCGACACCATCCCCCATTCTGGAATTATAGCTAAACTCATTAAACTAGGTATAAATCCCTACGTCACAAGATGGGTTGCCAACTGGCTCACTGATAGAACCCACACTGTAAAAGTTGCAGACTCCAAATCTGACTTAAGCCAGTGACAAGTGGAGTACCACAGGGTTCAGTCCTGGGACCTCTCCTGTTTGGTATCTACTTCTTTGAAGTACAGGCTAACACAGAAGGCCGCTGGCTAACAAAGTTCGCAAATATCTGCAAACTAGGAGCCATAGTCGAGTCCCCAAATGATGAGGACACCCTACAGAAGGGCCTCACTGAGACAGATGCCTGGTGTCAGAGCCATGGCCTCAAGCTCAATGCCAAAAATTGCACTGTCATCCCCTTTGGTAAAAACTCTGTACCCATGAACTACCACATAGGCAGCAGTCTACTTAACACCGAATGTGTGATAAGAGACCTTGGGACCCAGGTAGATAGTAGTCTCTTTTGATAATCACATCGCCACAGTAGTCAGGAAGTCTTTCTACGTGGCACACCATCACAAAAGGGTTCTTATCCAGGAAAAAAAGAGGTCATTGTTTCCCTCTACTCGACACTCATTAGACCCATTATAGAGTACAACGCCTCTTTTGGAATGTACCTCACAAGACATCTGCAGCAGCTGGAAGGCCACAGAAGTACCTCACAAAGAGGATTACTGGCCTCAAACAGATGCCCTACAAAAAACTCCAGCTTTACTCCGTAGCATATCGCCTACTCCGAAGTGATCTCTGCCTAACATATAAAGCTATGTCAAACCCAGATCTGTTGGACATGCTACATCTAAAGAAATCCCAATCCCTCTGAGCTACACAGTCTAGCAACCTAAACCTTGTCACCACAATAAACAGGACATGCTGGAGGGATAGATTCCTGTTACAGAGACTTCCCATGCTCTGGAACAAGCTACCCATCTATGTCAAGCACAGTTCCTCATTAGCACTCTTCAAGAAAAATCTTGATGACTGGATGGGAAATAGGAAATACACCTCGGGGATCACTTCTGTGGCTCTGCTCGACAGTGGCACAGGAAAACAACTTTCTTGGGTGGCATAAGCCAGGGAACCTTGTTGGCTAGGCGGCTTACTTAGGCCCTTGGGCCGACAGCCTAGTACCTACCTATGAACCTATAATACAGGTAACAATGAAACTGTGTCATTCAACCATGGATGTTTGCTGGCTTCCAAAACTAATTGCCAGTAAAGCTCACTATTCTCTAACCTGGTTTCCCAGGGGCCTCCTCTCAGGTCTACAGGTACTACTTCAAATCACAAAAAAACAATATTCAGCCCCATTACACACTTGTGTATCTTTAAACAAGGCATTGTTTTCATTCATTCTCCTGATATCATATCTGTGTTCATGCATTCTTTGTTTTAATTTTCTTTCCGTTTTTCCAACATAGAATGAATCACATGCGTTACATAGGGCTAAATATATGACCCCTTTGGTATTACAGTTTGCATACCCTATAGTACTAATGTACCTGTTTCTACATTTTAAATGTATTGTCTCTCCAGACCATATGTATGAACACTTATTACAGTTACCACATTTATATGTACCTTTCGTATTATTTAAATATCCACCCCCAATTATTATAATGTGTGTCCCTCTCTAATATATTTTTAATGTTGCATCCCTTCCTATATGTACATTTGAGTGGTTTATCAAAAATAATATTCAGATCTGACATCTTACAAATTTATTCCACTCATTCTCAATGGTTGTCCTTACCAATCTGGTTTCGCCATCAAATGTAATAGTTAATGCAGATTGGTATGCTTCATTTTCAGTGAATTTACCTGGGTTAATCTTCTCTGAACTATACTTTTCTATGCCTAAAAGGGGAGCAAGCCTTGTTTTCCTTGTCTCTAGTACTTCTACATATACTTCCTTCAACAATTACTAGGCACTTTTACCACCTTTTTGGTATATATGATTTAACAAATGACACTGAACACAGAGAAACCAGGTAGATTTCAAGGCTTAGAACACACAAGGGCTCTGGCCTTAATGATGATGTTCCCCTAAAACCAGAACTTAACAGAAGTTTAAGATATGTATTCATTCACATATATTTTTATATGTCTATGTGCTTTTTATGCATTATACATTTTAGAGAGAAACTATGCATACATGCCTTTAAGCACAAGGGTTATTTGGTTATGCTGACTTTACTATTACAAGATTTAATGAGATGCCTTAATAGGTTGATTATTTAACTGGTTTTACTTACTCACTGTATATACAAGAAGTTTTTCATTTTCATTCTTTGATCTGAAGAACCAGTTTTTAAATTATGAAAGCGTTCATCAATTTCCACATTAAAATTCTTTGTTTTTACGAACTTCTGGATTTTGTTCATTCAGCTGTGGAACTGTGCCAGACTTCTTTTGTTGGACTTGGTTTAATAATAGCAACAATAAATAATTCCCTTCTTATCCTCAACAGTCCACTCTATCATCTTTATGGTTCTTCTTTGGCCTACCAGTTGTGATTTTTGTGGACTGTTACTTCCTTCTGCAACTGGGGGGGCATCCTCCCCCTGGGCCTGGCCCCATTGTAGGAACGTGTTCGTACTTTGAGGATTCTACACTGTCATTTTTTCCAGTCCTGGCACCAATGCGCCTGTCAGGATCGGGCACTTTTTTATCCTGGGTCTTGTGCACCCAGCTATCTTTTTAAATTTTTGACGTACTTCTGTCCATGATATATGCTAAATAAACACAATCTATATATCAGTGTCATCTTGGTGAGATTTTCTGAAAAGCAGGGTCCACCTCGTGAAGGTATTCGCCAAAACTTCAGCATGAATTCAGTTTCACCAATACTTCTCTCCTTTGCTTGCTGACTTCTCTCTCCATTCGGACCCCAATGTCCATAATGATTCATTCCATGGGCTTGCAGATGAGGCTAGTCAAGCTTATGGGCCTATAATTGCCAAGGTCGGCTGACAGTCCCCCTTTGTGCAGAAGGATTTCTGTTGCTGTCCTCCATTCTACTGGAACATAGCCAGTTCTCAGGCCATGGTTAAACAGGGATCCAAAGTGGGTCTGCTAAGTCATGTTTTAAGTTGTCTAAAAGGCAACCTGGCATGTTGTCTGGTCCCACTGATTCCGTGTTTTTGCCTTGGAGAGCACCAAGATTACCTGCTCTCTTGAGATAAATGGCTGAGGAATGGTGGCAGGTATACTTTGGGGGATGAGGGTGAAGCTTTCTCCAAATCTGTCAGCAACCTCTAGTTGAGTATGGGTTGTGCCATCCACAACCAGTTCAGCATATAGCTTGGTATTCCCTTTTAAATTTCGGGTGTGAAGAACGCCTTATCATTATCCTTAGCTAGGGATCTCTAATGTGTTGGCTTAAGCTAGAGAGGGATTCCTTCTCTGGTGAGCCAGTTCCCTCTTGTTCTTGGACATTAGCTTCTTTCTTTTGTTGTATAGCCTGTTTATACTACGGGTCCACCAGTGTGGCTTGTTTCTCAGCAAGACCCATTTTTACCTGGTCAGGTACAGCTGATTCTATACAACTGCTTAAGTAGTTATACAGGACATTGGTGTACACCGCTGCATAGGAGTCAGTGTTATCTGCATTCGAGGGGGCTTTGAAACTATACCATCACTCAGTAGGAGGTAATTTGTCTTAGAAATATTCTTAATCATTCTTGAGCTTGATGGGTTATCTGGTCTTAAAATTACATTGAATGAGACTGATTTATGGTCCAATCTTACCAGAGAGCTGTCCCATGTTAGTGAGTATTATTTCCAGGACATTTGAATCTCTCATGGGTGTGCTAACTAGCTTTTCCAGAGTATTTGCATTGACAAAGTCCAAGAAACTCTGAGCCAGCAAGTTTGTGGTCATGTATGTTTTCCAGTCAATGGGAGGATAAATAAAATCACCCACGAATAAGGTGTTGGGCTGTATGGCAAGCGACTCCAATAAGTCCAGGTATGCAATATGCTTTTCCTGTTTCATTGTTGGGGAGCTATAGCTAGCTATGATGTGGTAGGGAACTTTAACTAGAGTTAACTGGACATTAGCTCAAGACAATGGTACTGTTTGACCAGTCTTGAGGTATTAAGAAGAAGATAACTCTCCCAGGGGCACCCACCAGCTTCTCCAGGAATGCTTGTATCATCACACTGGATGCCGTGAGGTACAAGTCTCCATTGCTCTGGATTCAGGCATCTGAATCAGACTCCCATTCGACTGGCCAAGGTGACAGAGGCCATCACCTGTCCCTTCGGAATGGTGCTCACCTATCTCTCAGGACCAAGTGGCCCATATTCAACTGTTGTTCACATGGAGCCCTTTTCCACTTTGGCCTTCAAAGCTCTCGTTTGAATATATGCTTCTACTACTACCAAGGACTGCACCCATGACTGCTCCAACTGGGCCCTCACCCTGGGCTTCAGTGCCACCAGAGTGGCCCTTCTACTCATCGCTGTGTAACCCCCTTCACTCCCAGTGCCGGCCAGGTATGGGCCTGATGCTCCAGCACCATCCATTTTCAGGGCTAAATGCTTAATGAAAATGGATACACCTCCTTTTTTGGTTCTTTCACGCTTAGTTTGTGGTCTGAATGTATCGAAGGCTTTGTAGCCCTGCACAGCCAGGTTGCTTTCTGTGCCTTTGAACCATGTCTGGATGACTGCAAAGATAAATAGAAAAGCACTTGGTAACACTGCAGGTAAAATCACTGAACCTTTAATGTCCAAATACAAAGAACCAGAAAAAAGACTTCACTAAGCGCTTTCACCCTCCTGGGCATCTTCAGAGTCAGTTAACTTCATTAAAATCAAGCTTTAAATACACTTGCCAATTAATACATAATTGAACAAAACAAATGAAAAAATCAATGATTGATTAATCAACCCCTTAAGTGTTTGTTAAACAAATCTTTGTCTTTTAAAGAATCAATATTTCTTAATACAGTGTACTGAGTTCAAACTGCAATTAATCAAAACAAAACAATAATATATATATATACATCTAAATAAACTATACAACATATATTATTTAAAATCTAACAAAACAAAAAACTGATGTCTATTTGCATTAATATACGTTTAAATTTTTATATATCAAATACATGCTGCCTTATGTCTTAAAATACAAGCTAGGGAAAGAGCATCATTTATACCCGGAGCATTACTAGCATCCAATCTTATCTGCCATAGGCATTCCCCTACCTCCAAAATAGTTTTATAATCTTCCCCAAACTCTTTTGTATAAAGCCTATCTATTACAAAAAATATAAACTTTTTGAAATTTAAACAGTTATTAGTGTGAATGTATAGTGAATTGGTGTTTTATTTGTTTTTTATAGCTCTGTAATGTTCTAAAATTCTTTGTCTTAGCTTTCTAGTGGTCATACCTATGTAGAATGCTGGGCAGGATAAACAAGTGGCAACATAAATAACCATATTTGTGTTGCAATTACAGTGGCCCGGACTCCTCAAGGTTCTCTTGAAATTACCTACACAAACATAGGGACCATCGTTGATGAATTTACACGCTTTGCAGTCGCCACATTTAGCCATTTTGGCAGGTCTTTGGCCAAAGGTTCTAGGTGTCCTTTCTAACAATTCCTTGATATTCAAACCCCTGCTATTTATGAAGGTAGGCATTCTACCAAATGTATCATATGACTCTGTAGGGATGATGTTTTCCCAGGCCCTGTGGATAACACAACTTCAAAAGCTAAAAAGTTGTGTTGTAATACCATACCTGTTGGCACATTTTTTCTTTCTAGTTTACTGTTGTGATTAATAACTTTGTCCCGCGTCCTTTGTGTATCATGCAAAATGGGAATAAAATCAGTAAACCTTCTTCTAGATATTTCATTTTGAAGCGTAATGAGCATGTCCAACGAGTAACCCCTTTGGACAAACAAATCCCTCAGGACCCCTAGTTCAACTGTAAAATTGTCGTCCTCGCTGACAATGCGAGACAACCTGATCATCTGGCCCTTGACCACATTCCTCTTAATATGGGAAGGGTGGCAACTATTGTAGTGTAAAAATGAATTACTATAGGTTTTCTTTCTATACAAACTAGATTCTATTTTTCCATTTTTAATGTATAATTGTAGATCCAAATAATCAATGCTCCTATTAACAACCTTGTATGTAAATTTTAAGAATGTAGTAATGTGGTTCAAATATGTTATAAATTCTTCCAATTCAACACATGTACCCTTCCAAAAAAACAAAATGTCGTCCAAGAATCTTAAATAAATAGACATCTTTGTTCTAAATTCAGATCTCAACACAAACTGGTCTTCCCATTCTGCTAGAACAAGGTTGGCATATATGGGCGCACATTTATCGCCCATAGCTACCCCAGTGGACTGTCTGTAATATTCATCTTCGAACCCAATGTAATTGTTCTCCAAAACCATTTGCATCAAATCCACTAGTAAGCCCTTTTTAGCCTGGTGTAAATCAGTGTGTTTGTCCAAACTCTTGCCAAACCAATCTAGACCAATATCATGGGGAATCACTGAAAATAAATTAATAACATCAACTGTTACTAATAAAAATTCGCCTAGATGTTAATCAGTCAAAGTTCTAAGGCAGTCCAAGCAGTGCCAGGAATCTTTTAATATACAAGGCAACATATCTAAGATCTCCTTAGTCATAATGTCTACATATGATGCTAGTGGTTCAGTTTTGGAGCACCTAGCTGCAACTATCGGTCTAAATTTAAAGCTTGATTTTAATGAAGTTAACTGACTCTGAAAATGCCCAGGAGGGTGAAAGCGCTTAGTCAGTGAAGTCTTTTTTCTGGTTCTTTGTATTTGGACATTAAAGGTTCAGTGATTTTACCTGCAGTGTTACCAAGTGCTTTTCTACTTATTAGTATTTTACTATCGATGACTGCAAAGATGTCAGCATCTTCCAAAGTCAGGAGTGCTTCTAGGGAGTGCAGTTTCTTGTTTAGACTCCTAGCATAAAGCAGGAGTACCTTGAGTTTATCTAGAGAGGATTTTGTTATGTTGGGAGGTTGGTTATTATGACACTGCCTAAAAAAGATACAATAGGGGTGGCTAATGCCTTTGCCAGTATCCGAAAGCCTGCAGGAGACAGGTGCAGACTATTGCCAGCAAAGCAGCGTGGCCCGTTAACCATGTCTTCCCAGGCTGACAGATATTGGATCCCCTTGGACTGGCACCAGAAGCTAAGCCAACTGTTAAAGTCAATCATTTTTTGTCTGTATTGTGGCATCATCCTTGGAGAAGGTAGAATGCTTCTTAAAGCTAGGCTTACACCTCCCTGTGACATGCAATCTGAGAGCTCAGTCATGGCTCTCTTCATATAGTCCAGTGAGGTACATCTAAAGCCATTCACCCTCACATGGACTATGACAAGACTCATACCAGTATTTGTGGTTGAGTGACTTGACAGATCCTGGCACCTGGCAGGTAGTTAACTGTAACCTGCTCCTTATTCATCCTGGTGAGGGGAACATCCGTGTGTTTCACAATGGAGTCACCTATGACCAATACATTAGATTTTGTGGTGTTACGCCTTATGGGCTTATTTGCTGAGACACTGGTGTATGTGATGTGTGCTGTGGTTGCTTTTTACATTGTTGTGTGTGTAAGTGGTTTCTGTTTGGGAGGCCTCTGACCTTTTGGTAAGTTACTAGTGAGTTCCTCAGCATATGTGAATGTGATGGAAGTGTGTGTGTGTGTGTGTGTGTGTGTGTGTGTGTGTGTGTGTGTGTGTGTGTGTGTGTGTGCGCGCATGTGTTGACAACCTGTTTAGTATTCAATTTGTTCTTATGTGAGAGTCTTGCCTCCAATTTCATAGTGTAACTACATGTCTCACAAAGTATTTGCTTCAGGAGTAAATGGTTGCTAGTATGCATGAGACAATTGCTACATTGCCTCAGGATGCCCACTTCTATCAGGCTGATCAGAGAGATGATGGGAAACTGTGCATCCATGAAAGCAAGCTCTTACTGTAAGTTTTATTAGGGAAGGGAAGGGGTTAATTTGACAGAACTGTGCTGGTAGCACCAAGACTACAAGAGAGACTTATACTTTGTCTAGCCTAAGGTTGAGCAATAAGGCAACGCTGCACAGTGCACAACTGAGTTACTCCTACAGCAGCAGGAAAGCTTGGAAGGGCTTCATTGACAGCTGTTTAGGGAAAACTGAGCTTCTAGGCTTTTGCGCCTATATAAAGGCACTGTTAACTACTGCTGTGTGAAGAGCAGCATCAAGAAGACACGAGGCTTAAATACGAGCAAAGAGAAACAAGTTTTACGCCAAGTACCTATCAGGAAAGCACACAATAAGCCTCCCACCAGCAATCCCAAACTTAGGTTAGATCAGCAAAATTCTGCAACATGGGTGGAGAAAAACATCTTCTTAATGTAGAACAGCTGGTTTGGAGCCCAAGTGAAACAAGACCACACAAACTATGTTGTGTTGATATTGGTGCATGATCCAAAATGGTTATTAGATGTATATCAAGGCTTTCAATTAAATGGACATGTTCCTGTGAAACGTAATTTCTGTCTAATCTGCCCCAGTTATTGTAACTTGGGAAATAATATGTAAATTATCTCAGAGTTCCTACTACTGAATTCACGTCTTCCATACCAAATCCATCCATAAATTTCTTCAGAAATCTACCCTGTAGTCTTTTCCCCTTCTACGGCCCAGATACATCCTCACTGTTGCCAATAAAGTTCCAGTCCCCGCTTCTAAGTAATATTCCCAGAAGAAAGCTCATTATCTGGGGAGAAATAAACTCCATAACAGCAGTTGTAGGTGGAATATAAATACATGACAGTACATCCCCTTTCCTTTGTTGCTGAACAGCAATGTCTTTTGGCTTCTCCCATTAGGGATTGCCACAGCAGATTGCCAGTCCCACAGACTGACTGGCAGTGGAGGTTTTTATGCGTTGTCGAGTTGCCAGCCTGGTACACACACACACACCTACCTGCAAGTCTTTAAAACTCACTTGACTGCAAACAGGACAAGCAGACTCTGCACAAAAGGTGCTCCAGCTGAGAATTGAACCGGAGAACCTTTTGCTATGAGGTGACAATGTTAAGAGCTGCACTACTGGGGCCAACCTCCTGAATATCCATCCTGAAATCCTTTCTTTAACACATTGACATGCTCACTTCTTTCCAAATGTGATTCCTATAACATTGCTATTTGCACTCCATTTCTTAATATAATTCTCTATTTCATTTTTTGTCTATACCTGTGAGGCTGTTCACTTTCCAAAATAGTACTGATAATGTAGCCATTATAATAATAAGTTATTACTGACAGCTTTTAAAATGTCTATTTCAAGCTTTTGTGCTACATGCACCTACTAATATTTGGCAGACTGATCCTTTATACAGCTGTTTATTATCTCCATTTGAACCTGTATCATGTTCTACAAGACTCTGTTTTAACAAAAAACAAAATAAAAAAATCAACCACCACCATAATACCCTTATAACTTATTAAAACAAACACACAAAACTATGTGCATCTTCAAATAATGAAGTTTAACCCTCTGGATAGGAACAATTGCCCCAAATCAACAGCTGCACCCACAGGCATTACCTAATCTAAAATTAAGGTTATTCATGCTAGGATGCATGTTACAGCCTGTGCTCCTACTTACTCTAATCACTCTCTGTTCTGGACTTATCTGTATGCCCCTCACAGATGTAAAAAACAGCTTGTATGCTTTTAGAAAACATTAACCTCTAGCTTTAAATAAAGTGCACTGGCCATCTTTAAATAAATCTGAATTACACACTGTTCTAGTAAATGAACTAAAGTACTTGGGTACCAGAAAATCTGGTCTCTCTTATTCACTTCAAATAACTTCAAACTATTCTTTTACTAAGCTACCTGCCCTTGTACCTTTTAATGTTACATTTCTCTCAGTAAACAAGGTCCATGCCTTTCGAGATTTACTTCCTTAATCTGTAGTCAGCTTGTTTCTAGGGAAACAAAAGAACAGACTAAACAGCTACCCCTCAGCTGCAGACTTCTCAACTCTACAGGAAAACCATTACATTCACTGTGGTCTCTTACTGTTAAAGTCCACTTGCTTACACAAGAAACTTGCTATTACATTAAACCAAGGGCATTAATTCAGATTTTCATCTATGCAAAAGTAAAAGAAAACATCTCAACTCTACATACATTATAATCTGTGCACTTTTACACCCCATCAGCCCAAGATTATAGCCTATTAACTTAAATATGCTTCTGTCCAGCCTTTATACTCTTTCAATATTGTAAGACATACATTTCTTAAAACTAAAAAATAAAAAAGAAATCTTGTTTACCTTAGTATCTTTATCATATACAAGCAAGGAAAACTTTACTACATAACAGGCAATTTATAACATGAAATGTCTTATATGAATACTGTTAAGAAAAAAATATTTTACTTACAGCTACTTTTTATTTTCCTTTTAAGTGTCCTTCAAAACATTAATGACATGAAGTGGGGTATATGCCTTTCAGTCCCCCTACAAGTTCAACAAAGTCAACAAAAGTCCAATCCTTCTCAGTCACTTTTTCATAAATGTGGTGGATGCTTTATAGTCTCACATTTATTCACTAATTTCAGTGTTGCTGGTCTTCTTTCCTGTTCATCTCCATCTCCCAAACCTAGACTCTGGATCAAGTCTGAGGTACTCCCAGTTATTTTCTCATAACTGAAGATGCCATCTGCATCATTTATACTGGAATTTTTAAATATCTGTTGCAGAGTTCTCATTCTGTCCCTTTTTTTTTTGTAAATAATTGTAACTGAAAATGGGTCCTGTGGTCCAATTAATTTACCTTAAGTGAAGTAATAACATTTCACTTTCCTACATTAGACCTTAAATCCTAACTACTACTACTCTCAGTACAGACTAGCATAAATATAACCTGTGACAACAGCACTTATATCTTGGTGTTATCATCAAATAACACCAAGTAAAGTATGAATAAGGTGGAACTACCTTTCCTGGACCTTGAAGAGATAAAGATAAGCTATGGAAGGTAGAAAGATTTTCTAACTATTGCAGGAATGTGGTAGTCAAAGGAGAACAAGTTATCACCACATGTATCAAAGACTGATAACTAGGTCAAATTTAAATGTAAAGTTGAGTACATGTTATATGGTGGTGATAAGTAAATTTACAAATCTACAAAAAAGGGAACTATACCACATTTCTCACTGTTAAGGTTAAGTCCATGATTAACACACCAAGCATTTATTTGGTCCAACCCTTGCTGGAGAAATAAGTATTAGAAGGGAATTTGATGACTATCCCAGCTTGTGACCATCAGCAAATTTGTGTAGCAATATTCACTTGATACTGGCTTGAAAAAGTGTGTTCAGGATGCTTACAGCAAATACGCCCCCCATAACAGTATGGGTTTTATCAGAGAGCCAGTTAGTTATCCAGTGAACTACATATGGATTAATATTGAGTTGAAAGAGTATGTCAACAATTTCAGCACAGGGGATAGTGTCAAAGGCCTTGTCAAGGTTCAGGTAGGTAGCGTGGACTGTATTCCCTTTATCCATGGCCTTGGTAATCTTTTTTAGACATCTTTATTAAAATGTCACTTCAGACATGGGCACACAAACATTAATAGAAAGGAAAACAAACCATATCAACATTTTTTTCTGTTTAAACACATTAGCTGTTCTCTTTCTTTGTAACTGTCTTTCAGTCCAACATTACATAAATCACAATTCCTGCCATCTCTTCAACCTCACTCTTCCTCAGCTTTATTCTACATGTACTGTTCCCACAAATTCAATTTATTTCTATGCAATTCCAGTCATTTTATTTTACAATATTCAATACTTCAAATGCAACTTGTAATTACTTTTTTGGCAACCAAAATAATTAAACTTAAAGCTTTATTATGCCTTGACAATCCAGATCCTGTGTCCCAGCTAAAAAGGAATCAATTTCTTAGTTACGGCCATTTTCTTATGGTGTACTCTATAGGGAATTTTTTAAATCTGCAAACTTACTGCACACCCAAAACACATGTTCCTTCTTTACTCCTCATCATACCGCCAACATTTGCTATCTACGCATGGTCTTGGTAATCGTTTCTTAGGTCATCTATGCAGTTTATTAGTTCAGCTATAATATGCCCACAGCCCTGCAAATACTAGTGAAACTTAGCAGGCCTAGAGTTTCCAGGGTTAGTACAGGGACCACCTTCATGCAAGGGCACTAAAACAGCTGTTCTGCACGCCTAATGGATATAAACAACATAGAAACCCAGGCTGAAGAGCTGACAGAAGGGTTTTGCTAGGTGGGACTTGGAGCTTTTCAACAGACACACACAGATATTTTCAAGACCTATGGAACTGACATTAGCAACTATGGAAAATTTCAAAAGACCTTGGTCAAGGAAGGGAGGTGTGAAGGGGAATGGGGGACAGAAATTAAGGTTGTGGGGTGAAGCAGGAAAACAATTTGTCCAGAACAATATTAGGAACATCTTTAGAATCAAAGAAGGAACTACCATTACACATATATTAAGTACAAAATTGTTAGTTATTTCTCAACTTTCTAATATTGCTGAAGATGACGACTAAATTAATGAAAGTTATGTACTTACCATAACAATAGAGCTGTGTTGTCTGTCTTCATCTGGTTTAACCTGTGGGTTATTGGAGCGAACTCTGATCCAACCACGGCGAAGTCCTTCAACTTGCCAGGCTCTGCCTCCCTTACCCACAATCCCCTGCATCCAATCATAGCAACACAAAGCAATGCCAGTGCCAGCAGCTCAGGATGCTCCATTGGCGGCATTCGAAAAGAGCCTCATGAAAACATTAGTGAGACTGTAGGGTAGACAACTGTCTTCTGAATTTCTGGAGACTGCTGCATCTTAACTTTCCTCAACACTTCAGACACCAGATGATGCTGGAGTTTAGACAAGTAGAATAAATATTTGAGTGCCCTCAGGGCAAATGTCTGAGGCATAAGATTACCTCCCTAGATGGTCCAAAGTCTGAGATTCCTGGCATCACGACTGAACCCACACCTGGACCCATACTCCAATGCAGTTGATCCTTGGGAAAAGCAAGAATTTTTTCATGTTTCTTCGGAATAGGCTCCATCATATCAGGTTCCCTCCACACATTCTGAGACACTAGGTCTATGAGCACATCTGGATGGGCAACTACCCAAGGCATGGACGGACCAACTCCAAAGGCCCTTGAAAATACTGACTCCTTCGGAGAATGGGCTTCAGTGTTCCAGCCCCCACACTGACGAATGAGCTTCAAGAGATCGCCAAAGAAGGGGTCATCCTGCTGATACTTAGGGGACCCCTTTCCTTCCTCGAGGTCAGTATCCTCGATGAGAAACTCCTCAGGGAAGTCAAGGTGCTTCCTCTTGCACCACTGCTTACCTGTGAC
Source organism: Protopterus annectens (assembly GCF_019279795.1). NCBI lineage: Eukaryota > Metazoa > Chordata > Ceratodontiformes > Protopteridae > Protopterus > Protopterus annectens. The sequence goes on from NC_056736.1 coordinate 648,327,436, forward strand.
CTCCCGCACTGGCAAAGTTGGAGGAGAGGGGAAAACGGAAGGAAGCTATACCAAGGGAGCAGATTGAAGACCAACTGGAATATGCTGTCCCAGAGCAGATTGATGACAAGTAGCAGAACGAGTAGATGAGAAAGGGGATGGAACACTGGCTGGGGACACCCAATCATTCTCCTTACAAAACAGCATCCTCTCCAAGATGTTGAAGGTGTAAGTGGATGCTGACCTTCCTGGAACCGACTGTCTTGGTACATGAAGATACTCAAGACATGCCTGTGTCCACGGGAGCTACATCTTGCTCTGATATCCAAATCAGAGTTGAGCTGATGAACACAGAAGCTCAGAGTCAGATCAACAACATCAAAGCTGGAACTGTTGACCTTGACCCAGAAACACCAGCTTCGATGCCATGGTCCCAAGGTCTAGTAGGCTCTGTTGTAGTTGGAGATGACAACACCAAAGTAGGAGCTGGAACCAAGAATGGCCACACTGTCAGATCCAGCAGCAATGGCGGAAATGCAGTCCAGACCAAGGACCTCATATCCAAAGGGGTAGAGGGAGGAAACCAGAGCGATGAAGCCCAGGTTCTGGGAACAGGTCCTGGACCCAAAGGGATAAGACCTAATTGCATATGGGTCTACAAAAAGGACCCCATCAGTTGCTCCAAGTCATAAGCTTTGGAACTACCCACAGAACTCTATAACAGATCAAAGTCCCTGAGGACAAGGAGCCCATCTAAGCTGGGGAGGAGAATGTGAGGACTCCGGTGGTATCTCTGGTGGAGTGGAGAGGGAAGAGAGAGAAGCTACCCAAGGTGATGGAGCCCCCTTTAACCAAAAAATGGCTGGGAAGGCCAAGTGCCATAGATGAAACTTTGCTTGCAGTCGGCACAGAGGGCTATTGGCTCTGAGGGGGCAGAGCCAACACCAGTGCAGAGACAGCAAGGGCACCTGGAGGCATTGGGAACTTCAGGTCTGGCAAACCAGAAGGAACAGGAGCAGAGGAAGAGCTCTTCCAATTCCTCCTTGGAGGTCTTGGAGTCCTTACAAGAGCAGTGCTGATCAGATCCAACTCTCGATGCAGCAGAAGCAGATGAGGAGGAGGAAACAGCTGAAAGAAGAACCTCAAGGAACAACTTTGTTCATTGCTCATTGACTGCCCTAGACCCAAACCCCTCACATAAGGAACATAGTGAGTCCAGATGGGCAGCCTCAAACAATAAACATACTTATTTTGTGCATCTTGAGAGGGCAGCTTGTGCTCACAGGCAACAATTTTTTTTAAACCCCTATTCATAATGCAAACTACACACTACACAACAAAAATATCACCCTAAATAAAAAGAAAATCAAACCTTACACCTTATGACAGGCATTAACACCACCAAACAGTGCAAACATTAAGAATAAAAAGACCACCACAGCCAAAATGAAAAGGGTAGGAAGTTCCCTCTACACAAATACTAAAAATTTAAGCCTAACCTAGCTGCCTAACTACCTATGTTAAATCTATTTTAACTAAAAAGATTCATACCAGGGTAAGGGAAAAAACAGGTGAAATAAATATCACAAAAAGCTATTTGAAAAAGATATGCTAACATGGAGATGGATCAAGTTGCTGACACGAATGGCAGCAAACTTGATTTGAGGGGGTTGGATTGAGGAGGGGAGGACTGTGGGTAAGGGTGGCGAAGCCCAGCAAATTGAAATCTGAAGGATTTGTCTGGCATCAGATCCAATAACCCACAGGTGAAGACAGACAGAGAAGACATCAGATTCATCACTTGCCTAAACATGGGTTAAACTCTTGGCTAGGCTTTTAAGGGTCTCAAGGCCAACAGCCTAGTAACTGCCGATGATCATTTAATTTGGTTGCATCCCTAAATTAGTAGCTGGCTTTGCATTTCTGCATGGCAAGCATGACAGACTTAATTACTAGTTTTAACTACCTTTTATTATAAGATGGAGATCTTTTACAGATGGCCGGGAGCTTATTTTTGTTATAGAATCATTTTATGTAGGAATTCTAACCTAGCCACTTGTGGATTTCCTTGTGCTGGTCCCAAGCTCGGATAAATGGGGAGGGTGACATCAGGAAGGGCATCCAGTGTAAAACTTTTGCCAAAGGACATATGCAGGCAACAATACAGGTTTCCTTACCGGATCGGTCGAGGCCCGGGTTAACGATTGCCACCAGCACTGTTAGCCAACACGGACCTGGTGGAAATTGGGCTATTGTTGGTCAAAGGAGAAGAAGAGGGAGAAGGCATGCCCGAAGGCAGAAGAGAGGAGGAAGGTTAGGAGTGTGGTAGTGAGGGGGTAGAACTTTGAATGTTGATAGTATGACTGGTACAGGGAGAGAGCTAGCTGATATGATGGAGAGAAGGAAGGTTAATATATTGTGAGTGCAAGAGACCAGATGGAAGGGAAATAAGGCCATGTGTATCGGAGGTGGGTTCAAATTCTTCTATCATGGTGTGGATGGGAGGAGAAATGGGGTACAGGTTATCCTGAATGAACAGTATGCCACAAGTGTTTTGGAGGTGAAAAGAGTGTCCGAGTGATGTTTAGGAAGCTGGAAATTGATGATGCGATGATGAATGTTTAGTGCATATGCTCTGCAACTTGGGTGTGCTATGGATGAGAAAGAAAAAGTTTGGAGCGAGTTGGATGAAGTAGTGATCAGTGTACCCAAGGGTGAGAGAGTGGTGATTGGTGCAGATTTCAATGGACATGTTAGTGAAGGAACAGAGAGGATGAGGAAATGATGGGTAGGTTTGGTGTTAAGGACAGGAATGCAGAAGGGCAGATGGTAATGGATTTTGCAAAAAGGATGGACATGGCTGTGGTGAATACATATTTTAAGAGGGTGGAGCACAGGGTGATGCACAAGAGTGGAGGAAGATGCACACAGGTGGATTATTATCCTATGTAGGAGAGTCAGTCTGAAGGAGATTGGAGACTGTAAAGTGGTGGCAGGGGAAAATGTAGTTAGGCAGCATAGGATGGTGGTCTGTAGGAGGACACTGGTGATCAAGAACAGGCCGAGGAGTGTGAGGGCAGTGCCAAGGATCAAATGGTGGAAGTTGAAAAAGGGTGATTGTGAGGTGGAGTTAAAGAGCTAAGACAGGCACTGGGTGGCAGTGAAGAGTTACTGAATAGCTAGGTAACTACAGCAGACCTGGTAAGGGAGACAGCTAGAAAGGTGCTTGGTCTGACATCTAGACAGTGGAAGGAGGAAAAGTAGACCTGGTGGTGGAACAAGGAAGTACAACAGAGTATACAGAGAAAGAGGTTGCTGAAGAAGAAGTGTGATTGTCAGACAGATGAAAGTAGACAGGAGCATAAGGAGATGAGGCGCATGACAAAGAGAAAGGTGGCAAAGGCTAAAGATAAGGCGTATGGAGAGTTGTATGAAATGTTGGACACTAAAAAGGGAGAAAAGGACCTGTACCAATTGGCTAGACAGGGGGACCGAGCTGGAAAAGATGTGCAGCAGGTAAGATTGATAAAGGATAATGAGGGAAACATACTTACAAGCGAGGAGATTATGTTAAGCAGATGGAAAGCGTACTTTCAGTTGCTGATGAAGAGAATGAGAGAGAAAGAAGGTTGGATGATGTGGGGATAGTGAATCAGGAAGTGCAATGGATTAGCGAGGAGGAAGTAAGAACAGCTATGAAGAGGATGAAGAATGGAAAGGCTGTTGGTCCAGATGACATACCTGTGGAAGCATGGGGTGTTTAGGAGAGATGGCAGTGGAGTTTTTAACCAGATTTTTTAATGAAATCTTGAAAAGTGAAAGGATGCCTTAAGAGTGGAGAAGTGTTCTGGTACCTATTTTTAAGAATAAGGGTGATATGCAGAGTTGTAACTACAGAGGGATAAAACTGATCAGTCACAGCATGAAGTTATGGGAAAAAGTAGTGGAAGCTAGGTTAAGAAGGGAGGTGATGACTAGTGAGCAGCAGTATGGTTTCATGCTGGGAAAGAGCACTACAGATGCGATGTCTGCTCTGAGTGTGTTGATGGAGAAGGATAGCGAAGGTCAGGAGGAGTTGCATTGTGATTTTATGGACTTAGAGAAAGCATATGACAGGGTACCTAGAGAGGAGATGTGGTACTGTATGAGGAAGTTGGGAGTGGCAGAGAAGTATGTAAGAGTGGTACAGGATATGTACAAGGGAAGTGTGACAGTAATGAGGTCTGAGGTAGGAGTGATGGATGCGTTTAAGGTGGAGGTGGGTTTACATCAAGGATCAGCTCTGAGCCCTTTCTTACCTGCAATGGTGATGGACAGGTTGACAGATAAGATCAGACAGGAGTCCCCGTGGACTATGATGTTTGCGGATGACACTGTGATCTGTATTGAGAGTAGGAAAAACATGTTAAGGAGACCCTGGAGAGGGGGAGATATGCTCTAGACCAACATGAGTAATCACTACAGCATCCCTATAGTATCATTCTCCCTGGTAAGATCTGACCACAAAGCGATCATGTTCGAAGTCACCATCTCCCCCAACCCCCCTCTAGCTAGGATCAGACATAAAAATTTCTCCAAAGCTGATTACAGCTTCCTGAGGGATGGTATAAACAGCTTCACAGCCCCCTCCCCCTCTGTACGAACTGGCACCAATATCCAAAACTACACCAAAGCACTATACAAGCATTTATATAGATGCATGGAATCAGGACTATCTGACAGGACTATATCATCCTCTGCAAGGAAGAGTAAACCTGTCTGGTGGACATCTGCAATAAGCTCTACAACAAAAGGAAATAATTGCTGTCCAAGATGAAGAAGGAGCAGGTGCCCAACTGGAAGCAATGTCTCCTTAGCCTGAACAAGCAAATAAGAGCACCAGTGAAATCCTCCAAAGCAAACTTCGAGTCCAAATTGGTCACATCTACTAGAGACAATCATAAGGCCTTCTTCACATATGTCCGCAACCTCAAAGGAAGCACCCAACTCTGCGCAGAACTGGTGGTCAAGGACATCACATATACAAATGCCATAGATATAGCAAACTTGCTGTCTGACAGATTCAGCGAAAACTTTACCAGTCTGTCCCCCATCAGTAAATCAGGTCATTCCCCAGTACCTGGCCCCTTCCCCTTATATCTAGGAAACGGGTCATCACTGGCCTCTCAAAGGCAAAAGAAACAGCCTCCATGGGACCCGATAACATCCCAGAATGCATCCTACATGAACTCAGGCAGGAGCTTACAGCACCATTAGACACCCCATTCAACCAAAGCATGAGTACTGGCTTCATCCCAACTGAGTGGAGGACAGCCACTGTCATCCCTTTACACAAAGGTGGAGCATCCACCGATCTGGGAAATTATAAACCCATCAGCCTAACTAGCCTGATCTGCAAAGCCATGGAAAGCACAGTTGTGTACACTTACCATAAATGTAGATGTTCGAGTATATTCACTGTTGCAGTCATCACATTTGGGTTATCCCTGCCAGGGTAGCCCTCGACCGGCCCAAATACCAAAGACTTACTATTTCTGCATCGGTTGCTGTCGCTTGAGGACTAACGTCAGGTCATCAGTGGTATAAAGGAAGACATCAACGCCAGTTTTTCTTGACCTAACCTGTCAGGAGCCCCCAAAGTAGGAAGCCAGGTTCTAGTGGAAGAACCCCACCAGTGGAAAATAAATACTAATATGTCCCTTGTAAGGAAAGGAGAACAACAAGGAAAGAAAAGGGAGAAAAAGAGAAAGGGGGATGGAGGGAGGGAAACCAGGACTGCAACAGTGAATACACTCAAACATCTACATTTATGGTACGTGTACACAACTGTAGCATGTTCTTCATGTTTTACTGTTGCAGTCATCACATTTGGATAGATTCCCAAAGCTGAGGAAATGGGTGGAGGCAGTCCAGGAAGCTAGGGGCTGGCTAGCATGCCCTGCAAGACTGCAGAGGCAAACCCTGCCCTGGATTTGGAGAAGAGAGGCAGGTGGTAATGCTTGGTAAATGTATGAACAGATGTCCAGGTGGCAGCCTCTGGGATGTCCCTGGTGGGGACTCCTCTGAGGAAAGCTGCAGAGGTGTAGGCTGCTCTAGTGGTGTGTGTCCTGACCCCCTTGGGGGAAGGCTTGCCATGGTGTTTGTAGCAGAAATGGATGCAGTGTGCTATCCATTTGGAAATGGTATGCTTCGAGGTGTCTTTGCCTTCTGCCCCTGAAGTAAAGCTAACCAGCAATTGATCAGACCTTCTGAAGGGTTTAGTCCTGTCCAGATAGTATCTGAGCTGTCTGTGCACATCTAGAGAGTGTAGAATCATTTCCCTCTTGTTTTGGGGGTTAGGAAAGAAGGTGGTTAAAGGGATGGATTGGTTGAGAGCCACACTGGACACCACCTTGGGTATGAAGGATGGATGGAAGATGATGAAGGGTTCCGCAAGCCATGAGTGCTTGCAGCTCAGAGACTCTTCTGGCTGAAGTGATGGCCAGGAGGAAGGCTGTCTTCCAGGAGAGAAATTTTAGCTCTGCAAAAGAAGCTGGTCCGAAAGGGAGCAGGGTGAGCTTTTCCAAGACAAAGTTAAGGTCCCAAACTGGTGTTGGTGCCCTTCTGGGGGGCCTCAAGTTGCTAGCCCCTCTGAGGAACTGTTTAATCAGAGAGTGTGAAAAAAGAGGCTGTTCAGTGGGAAAATGAGCAGAAATAGCAGAGGCATGAATTTTCAGACAGGGGAAGGACAGACCACTGTGTAGTAGGTCAGCTAAGTAATCCAGGATGAGAGGGATGGAGGGCTGTGATGTATTGGCCCCCTTAGCCTGGATCCAGGTGCAGAACTTTTTCCATTTACCTGCATAAGACTTTATGATGCTAGGACGTCTGGCCTCTCAGATAACATCCAGAACCTGTTTACAGAGGATGGCAGATTGGTTAGGGTATAAGCCAAGCTGCCAAATTGAGTGTCTGCAATTTTGGGTGCATGAATTCCCCTTCCCTCTGAGTTAGGAGGTTTGGAATCTGAGGAAGATTCCATGGAGGCTGCTGGGACAGGCTGCAGCAAGGGGTGCCAGTGTTGCCTGGACCAGTTTGGAGCTATGAGAATGGTTCTTGGTTTTTCCTCCCTTATTTTGAGCAGTACCCTGGGAAAGAGAGGTAGAGGAGGAAAGGCATAGAATGAGAGGTTTACCCAGGGGAAGGACAAGGCATCCACTTTCCATGCAGTGATGCTCCCTGGTGCAAAATTTGCTGAGCTGATGGTTGGTGTGGGAGACAAAGAGGTCAACCTCTGGGGTTTCCCCATTTCTGAGTTATTAGGAAGAAGGTATATCTGTTGAGCTGCCACTTGTGGGGGTCCAAGAGCTTTCTGGTTTATTGGTCTGCCAGGGAGTTGAGACAGCCTGGCAGGTATTGAGCTAACAGGTGTATCTGGATGGAAGGGGTTGTGAACCAAAGGGTCATGGCCAGTCTGCACAGCGGGTAGGAGTGAGTCCCTCCCTGCTTGGTAATGTACCACATCACAGTGGTGTTGCCCATTTTGATCAGGAGAACCCCCCGGAGAATGACGGGGTTTGAAAGCTATCAAAGCTGCTGTTGACTGATGTGCAGGGGGAGTTGAGAGGGGTTCCATGGGCCCTGTATGCACCTGCCGTCCAAGTGTGCACCTCAAGCATAGTCTGATGTGTCTGTGGTGAGGGATTGGGTGACAGGGAGTGGGGAGGAGGGCAGTCCCTTGTTCTGGGAGCAGGCTGTTGCCCACCAAAGAAATTCCTTCCTCAGGCAAGGAATAATAGGCAGAAGTGTTTCCAGATCTTGAGAGTGTTGACACCAAAGGCTCTTTAGGTACCACTGAAGTTTCCTCATACGCAGTTTGTTATATGGAATGAGGAGTATGCAAGAGGCCATGAACCCCAGGGCTTGCAGGATTTTCCTTGCAGTAAGCTGGGGCCTGATGGCCAGTTGAGAGAAGTAAGCTGATAGGAAAACTTGTTTCTCAGGTGTAAGGCATAACATCTGGGATGTTGTGTCCAGACTTGCTCCCAGGAAGATTATCCCTTTTGGTGGGTACCTGTTTGGATTTCTTTTCGTTGATTGTGTACCCTAAGGAAGGTAGTAGGTCATGTACAAAAGGCCAGGTCTTTGAGCAGCTTTTCCTGGCTGTCTGCCTGAATAAGGCAGTTGTCTAAGTAGGGGTAAATTTGAATATTTCTTTGTCTGCAAAAGGCAATGGCCGGAGCCAGGCATTTTGTGAAAACTCTGGGAGCAGTAGATAAGCCAAAGGGAAGTGCAGAGAACTAAAAATGTTAAGATCCCACCCTGAAGCAAAGATATTTTCTGCAGGACTCCCTAATAGGAATGTGGAGGTAGGCCTCTTTTAGGTCCAGGGTGGCTAGCCAGGCGTCCTTGGACAGCATGGGTAGCAGCTGCTGGAGGGTGAGCATTTTGAATTTTGGGATCACCAGAAGGGTGTTTAGAATGGATAGACCGAGGATGGGGCGCCAGGTGCCCTCTTTTCTGGGCAACCAGAAAAATTCTGGAGTAGAAGCCTTGGCCTTTCTGCTCTGCAGGAACGTGCTCTACTGCCCCCAGGAAAGCAGGGAATGGATTTGCTTTTGAGCCTCTGCCCACTGATTTGGTGGTAGATCTGGGAACCCATTTGGGGTTGGAAGGGTGTGGAAGGAGAATATGTACCCCTGAGACACAATGTTCAGAACCCACTGGCCCCTTGGTAATGGTGGCCCAGGTGCTTGAGTGAAAGGAGAGTTTTCCTCTTAGGCGTATGTAAAGGTGGGAAGGGGCGAGTCATTGAGAGTTCTTACCATAAAGGGGTGGCTTAGAACTCCCGAGTTTTCAAGTGGAGGTAGTCCACTACTTAAATCTCTGCTGCTGTCTGGGGGCTGCTGTTTCCATGGGGCCTAGGCTGGCCCTATCTACTCTGAGCAGGAAAGGATCAGTGCTTGGAGGGAAAAATGCCTGCTGAACCTAGGGGGCTGGACTTGTAAGAAATCTTTAACAGTCTGCATAGATTTCACTTTTTCTTCCACCCTTTTTAAGACCTCTTCTGCTTTAGTGCCAAACAAGTTATCTTTGTGCAAGGGTGCATCCAACAATTTTGATTTGACATGGTCTGGCAAGGGTTGTTCCTTAAGCCATGCATGTCTTCTAATGACAGATCTGGTGACTGCTGCCCTGCATGAAGCTTCTAGGGCATCAAAACCACAGTGCAAAGTGTGTTTAGTTACTTGACTAGCCGAATGCATCAAGTCCTGTAAATCTTTAGATACTGCCCATGCAGGAAAGGAGGAACTCTTTTGTTTAAGGAGTTCCAAGGTATGTTGCTGATACTTAAGCATATGGCACTAACAATTTAGTGCTCTGACAGCAAGAGTAGCTGAGGTGTATACTTTTTTACCCCATCTGTCCAGTGCTCAGGAATCCCTGTCTGAGGGGTTGGGATTCTTACCTGAGGTTGCTTTAATCCCTTTAGGCTCTTGAGTAATGACCTCAGAGTCAGCTGTAGGATTTTTAAAAAGATATTTGGGTGAGTCAGGGACTCTGTAGTACCGGTCTGGTTTTCTGGGAGCAGGAGGGAGGGTATCAGGAGTCAAGCTGGATTCAAGGAAGACATCATCCACCACATCTAGGACTGGGAGGATGGCTAAGGGCCTGTGTTGTGGAAGGTCCAGGAACTCTCCGAGTCTCTTTTTAGACTGTGGGTAGTCTTGAGTCTCCCATTGGAAATGCTCCCTTAAGGTATGCAGGGTTTCCCCCAAAGGAAAAATCTTTTGGGGGACAGGCTGAAGGAATGGATTCCTCTGCATCAAAATCCTCATAAGTGGAGAGGGGCTGCATATCTTCACAGTCAGATGCATCGGATTCATCTGACTCTTGATCAGACAAAACTATTGGAGACAGATCTCTTTTCCTTTTTGAGGGAGTGGCTTGGCCCCTAATAAGCATGAAAAGGTCTTCTGACATTTTAAGCATTTGAGACTGAGGCAAGGGAGCAGGCACCTGAGAATGGGTAGTTGGCTTCTTGGGTGTGGTTCGACCCCTGGGCCTAAGGAACTCGGTTGTTTTCGAAAGAATGGTAGCCGTGAAAGAAGGCATTGATTTACGTCGGGATTCGGTGTTACAAAGGACTTCCTCGGAAGCCGGTGTCTGCACAGCGGCTCCAGACCCATCCAAGGTAGAGGCAACCGCAGGATCCTTAGACAAAGGGGAGTTCTGCTGCATACCGGACTCCAAAAGGGTCTCAGTAGTGGCTTATGAATTAAATGAAGCAGGCATCAGGGGCTGCAAAAGTTCCGGAGGACTGACGACCAGCTTAACGGAATCTTTGTAGGAAGGTTTGGTCCTGTGCAGTCTGTCTCTATCTTTACGTTTTTTTCTGAAGATCTGCTGTCAGATGGCTTACTGAAGTCATATCGGAATTAGAGTACTGTAATTGGAAATATCTGGCTACAATAAGGGCCTGATGATGGATAGTACTGGCGTTAAAAGCACAGAAGCAACAACGAGGGACATCATGGTCTGGGCCCTAGACAAGTGACGCAGTAGGAGTGGAAGTCCCTGTGTGGTATTTGCTTTCCACAGGCAAGACAATTGTTAACTTTTTCTGACATCGGTTAGTGCAAGAAAAAAAAGGATTCTCAACGGGGTATTTAGCTTTGAAAACTTCAATTCGGAAACAAAACTCAGCTAGCGGCCAACCGGCACTCGTGCAAACTGCTTCTGCTTTGGGCTCCATGGCAAGAAAGAATGATGTAATGGTGTCAGATGCCTTCCTTTATACCACTGATGACCTGATGTCAGTCCTCAAGCGACAGCAATCGACGCAGAAATACTAAGTCTCTGTTATTCGGGTCGGCCGAGGGCTACCCTGGCAGAGATAACCAAAATGTGATGACTGCAACAGTGAAACACGAAGAACATCGGATTATCATGGATCTCATTAACAAGGACATTGGCAACCTCCAAACACTTGATCCCACACAGTTTGGCTTCATCAAGGGGAGGTCATGTCTGCTAAATTTGGTCGACTTCTTTGAGACAGTCACCAAAGCCATGGATAAGGGATATACTGCGGACACCGCCTACCTTGACCTGGCCAAAGCCTTCGACACTATTCCCCACTTGGGAAGAATAAATAAACTCTCTCAACTAGGCAGCAATCCATGTGTTACCAGATGGGTAGCAAACTGACTGACTGATGGAACCCACATAGTCAAAATACGGGAAGCCACCTCAAGCAGTAGACCCGTAACAAGCAGCGTACCCCAGAGTTCGGTCTTAGGGCCTCTGTTATTTAGGTTCATAGGTTGGTACTAGGCTATAGGCCCTAGGGCCTATGCAAGCCTAGCCATAACAATTCCCTGGATATTTCTTCCCACAATATTTACTTCTCCAGGCCCCTGTCTAGCAGGGCAACTGACATGATCCTCGGGGTGAATTTCCTATCTCCCATCCAATCATCAAGGTTCCTTTTGAAGAGGGCCAAAGAGGTGCTCTGCTTGATATGTATGGGCAGTCTATTCCAGAGTATGGGGAGTCTCTGGGTCAGGAACCTATCCCTCCAGCATGTTTTGTTCATTGTGATGACAAGGTTTAGATCCCTGGAGCATGTGGCTCTGAGGGATTGAGATTTCTTTAAGTGGAGCATGTCCAGCAGCTCAGGGTTTGACATGGCCTTGTATGTTAAGCAGAGATTGCCTCTGAGTAGACGATATGCCACAGAGTATAGCTGGAGTTTTTTTTTAGACGGTCAGTATATGGCATCTGCTTTAGGCCTGTGATTCTTTTAGTGAGGTATCTCTGTGGCCTTTCAAGCTGTTGCAGATGTCTTGTGAGGTACATACCAAACGGGGCATTATACTCTATAATGGGTCTAATGAGATGAGTACAGTGGGACAATGACCTCCTTTTTTCTGGATGAAAAGCCCTTAGTGATGAGGTGTGCCACATAGAAGGATTTCCTGACTGTTGTGGCAATGTGGTTATCGAAAATGAGACCACTGTCCACCTGTGTCCCTAAGTCTCTCATCACACTTTCGATGTTTAGTGTCCTGCCACCTATGTGGTAATTCATGGGTACATGTTTTGTTCCAAAGGGGATAACTATACATTTCTTGGCATTAAGCTTGAGCCCATGGCTCTGGCACCAGGCATCTGTTTCTGTAAGGCCCTTTTGTAGAATATCCACATCATTTGGGGATTCAATAATGGCTCCCAGTTTGCAGTCATCTGCAAACTTTGTTAGCCAAAGTCCCTTAGTGTTGGCCTGTACTTCAGAGAAGTAGATGCCAAACAAGAGTGGTCCCAGGACTGAACCCTGAGGTACTCCACTTGTCACTTGTCTGGAGCTGGATTTGGAGTCGGCTACTTTTACTGTCTGGGTTCTGTCAGTAAGCCAGTTAGCAATCCATCGAGTGACGTAGGGATTTATGCCTAGCTTAGTAAGTTTATCTATGACTCCAGAGTGGGGGATGGTGTCAAAGGCCTTGGCGAGGTCCAGATAGGCTGTGTGGACTGCCTTATCCTCGTCCATAGCTCTGGAGACTGATTCAAAGAAGTTAATCAGATTCAGGAGACAAGATCGGCCCTTCACAAACCCAAACTGGGTGGGGTCTAGTGTTTGAAGGTTGCCAATGTCTTTGTTTATAAGTTCCATGATAATGCGTTCCATGCCCTTGCAAATCAGGCTTGTCAGACTGATGGGACGGTAGTTCCTGGGATCCAAGGTGGATCCTCCCTTGTGGAGAGGGATAACTGTAGCTGTGCACCACTCAGTGGGCACGAAGCCTGAGGTGAGGCTATGATTAAACATGACACTTAGGTGAGATGCCAGTTCATTTTGTAGTCCATGTAGTACACAGCCTGGGATGTCATCTGGTCCCATGGATGCTGTATTCTTAGCTTTGGAGAGTGCGGTTTCTACCTGTGTGGCCGTGATTATCGGAATTTGGCAATCTTTTGGTATTGAGATGGGCCCTTTAGGGGGTGAGAGTGGGGTGAAGTTGGCACTAAATCGATCTGCCAAGATATTGGCAATATCCTTGGGATCAGTATATTTAATGCCATTCTGTTGTAACTCAGAGCAGATCTGAGCATTGCCATTTAGATTCTTGACATAACTATAGAATGCCTTGTGGTTGTCTTTGGAATCTTTGGCAATTTTATATTCATAACTAGCTTTTGAGGATTTTATAAGGGATCTCAGCTTCTTACTGAGGCTGGTGAGGGGGTTTTTGCATCCTGGGATTTTCCTCTTTTTTGCAACAGTTTCTTCCTTCTGTTGTATAGTTTGTTTATAGCAGGGGACCACCAGATTGGCTTCCTTTTTTTGGAGAAGATCATCTTGGTTCTATTTGGGATGGCACGATTCATGCACGAGTGGATGTGCTCGTACAGTGCCTTAGTGCAGGATTCTGCAGTCGAACTTCCAGATCCCGTCCGCGTGGGTGTTGTGAAGTTTGTCACTTCTGACTTCAAGTAGCTTGAAGTTGGCTTTGGAGAAGTTTTTTAAGGAGGTTTCCTTACTGGGGGGTGGGGGTGGGATGTGGATGTCAAGGGTGATTTGCTTATGGTCAGACCTGACCAATGAGGAGGTGATCACTGGTGTGGAGCATCTATCTCCCATGTTGGTAATGACCAGGTCTAGGATATTGGAGCCCCTGGTGGGACAATGGATTAGTTGATCCAGGGCGTTGGAATTTATGAATTCCAAGAACCGTTGGGAAAAGGAGTTGGTACCTGATTAGTTTTCCCAATTAATGGCAGGGTAGTTGAAATCACCCAGTATTAGGGTGTTTGGTTGTATCTTAATCTTTTCCAGTATGTTTAGAAAGGTGTAGTCAGAATCTTGGGGCATGGTTGGGGATCTGTAGCAAGCTACAATTTGGATTGCAGTCTTACCTAGTGTTAGTTGCACCTGGAGAATTTCAGATGCATTGTGTTGGGCAACTAGCCTGGAGGTGTGAATATCCTTGGTGAATATGGACACTCCTCCACCTTTAGTGTTTCGGTCCTGGTTTTGTGGCCGAAAAGTGTGGTAAGAATTGTAGCCTGGTATTGCAGGGGTGCTCTCTGGAGCCTTGAACCAGGTCTCAGTTACTGCAAAGATATCGATGTTCTCCATTTTTAGGAGTGCCTCGAGAGTGTGCATTTTGAGGTTTAGACTTCTAGCATTGAGTAGCATTACCTTCAGATTTTGCCTGCTTCTATTTGTTACGGTGGTGGTTTTATCCTTTGAACCTTGCCTAAAAAAGGCACTATAGGGGTGGCAAGAGCTTTAGCCAGTAACCTGAATCCCAGGGGTGACAGGTGCAGACCATCTCTGGCAAAGCATTGTGGTTTGTCGATCATGTCTTCCCAGGCAGACAAATACTGGTTCCCTTTGAATGACACCAGAAGCTTAGCCAATTGTTGAAGTCAATCATTTTGTCCTTATACTGTGGTATCATTCTTGGCGGAGGCAGGATGCTACTCAGGGCTAGGGTCATACCTACCTGGGTCACATGATCCAAGAGCTCTTCCATATCTCTTTTCATGTAGTCCAGGGAGGTACGACTCAAGTCATTCACTCCAGCATGGACAATGACAGAGTCATATTTGTACTTGCTGTGGAGTGACTTGAGTGCATGCATTATGTGGCAGATCCTGCCACCCGACAGGCAGCTGACTGTAATTTTCTCCTTGTTCAGTCTGGTGAGTGGGACATCAGTGTGCCTGACTATAGAGTCACCTATGAATAAAGTGTTGGGTACATTGTCTTGCCTTAGGGGCTGTTGTTGGGTGGCACACTGGTGTTGTGAGCTATGTGTCACTTTGGTTGTGACTGGTGTTTGTTTGCATTTCGGCTTCAGAGGTCCTTGTTGCTTGGGCAGGTTAATGTTAAGGGCCTCCGCATATGTGGGTTTAGTGTTGCTATGTGTGGGTGTTGATGGTGTGGGTTTTGAAGGGCTATGAGTTGCTTGAGGTGTGATGCAGGTGTTAACCTTCTCTTCTTGACTGTCTAGCACAATCTTGGCCGGAGAGAGCTTTGCTTCCAGTTTGGCTACGCAAGTGCATCTCTCGCAGGTTGTAGTGTTGGGTGGTAAGAGGAGAGGATTGTCTGTGTACATGAGGCAGTTGCCGCATTGCCCCAGTATGCCCAGATTCACCAGGTGGACAGGAGAAATCACCAGAAGCCGACCCTTGGACATGCCTGTTTAGGTGCTTTTATGTAAAGTTTAAGAGCTGTTTTCCCTTACCTTTGCAAGATACTTTGCAATTATAGGCTGTTTAGTGCCTATGATTAATTTCTCCTTATTGACAAGGAGAGCTGAGTGCTTGTATCTGTTTCAGGCTTCCTAGTGCTTTCCAGCAGGTTCTAGAGCAAGTGCTAGTCACAGGGGTTCAGATTTTAGTGCTACAACTGAGAAACCAGCTAGTTTTAAGGGAAAATTTGAAGAGCAGACTTTCTGGCACCTGGAATAGTTTAACTGCAGCCTCGCAGTGCTGCATGATGTGAAAAATATGCAAACACACGCGTTTTTAAGCCAGAAAGTTGAAAGGGATAGAAATCAGCCCAAAAGGCTAATAAAATTACAATTTCAGAGCTGGAAACCACTCCTCTAGCGTTAGATAGGCAGTACAATGCTCACCAGTCCCACTGGTAGGCAGTAAGACTTCCCTCTACCAATACAAGGTCTGGATAGCTCTGAGCACAGAAAATAAAGTCCTGAGACAAGCAAAGCTTGGGATATGTACTGGCTAGAAAAGGTGGGAAACGAGCAAACAAGATAGTATTTTTTGTTGTTGAAACAGGCTAAACAATGCAATAATACAGTAAATAAACACAGAAAAGGCTAACACACTTGAGTGTGTAGTCCTAGACAGTAAATGCAATTAAAACTCTACAAAATTAGCAATTTAAAACTTTTTTAAATGAAGCAAGGCAAGTGCACAACTGAAAAACGATTTAAGAGGAAGTAACACAGCAGAATAAGTAGCTAGTCTACATATACAGAGAAGTCTATATATGCAGAAAAGCAGCTAAAATACACACACTTCGGATGCAGTGCAACCTAGAGCACTTGAGTTGTAGCAATATTAAGGCAATTACAGTTATAATAAATGCTCTGAAATATACTCTATATTTCCAAAATGTTTGAGAAGCATAGTCAGGACACAAGGAAATTCAGGCAAAAAAAAAAGTTTTTTTTGAAAGGGAAAAAGGAGAAACAGAAGGCCTTATCAAATGTTCTCTCTGTATTAGGTAGAATGAGCTAATGACACTAGACTGGGAGGAGTGTCCCAGATCAGATTTACAGTAGGGTTGGGCCACTGCAAAGCCACCAAGTACAACAGCAAGACACCAACTGGGAGGGACGGTGGGGCCTCCAGACAGTAAGCACTAGAGAAAGCCACAAAATGAAAGTTTTTATACAGATAAAGATTTGTAAAGATACAGAATGCTTTTAACTGCAAACAAATAAAATAAAAGTGCTATATATAAATTGTTAGAAACAATCTGTATAAATAATAAAAAACAGGATACTTGTATATCTCAGCTAACAGTTGTAGTCAACACCTCTTATACACTCTGCTCAGTGTGTATAGACAGAAACCCTATCAAAGTTAGGGCTTAAATACCAGAACAACAACTTTTTTTTACAAAAACACAAAAGAAGCAGCCCCCACTAGCCAGCAGACAATTAACACAATCTAGCCAAGGTAAAGAAAGGCTTCAGCTAAAAAAATAGCCTACAGATAGTAAGCACTAGAGAAAGCCACAAAATGAAAGTTTTTAAACAGATAAAGATTTGTAAAGATACAGAATGCTTTTAACTGCAAACAAATAAAATAAAAGTGCTATACATAAATTGTTAGAAACAATAATCTGTATAAATAATAAAAAACAGGATACTTATATATCTTAGCTAACAGTTGTAGTCAACACCTCTTATCCACTCTGCTCAGTGTGTATAGAAAGAAACCCTATCAAAGTTAGGGCTTAAAATACCAGAACAACAACTTTTTTTTTTTTTTACTTTTCTGAGATGCAGGCCAAAACCAGTGGGCTATGGCTGACCAAGTTTGCAGATGACTGCAAGCTGGGTGCTGTCATCAATTCTCCTAGTGATGTGGACCTCCTCCATGAGGGTCTCACTCAGACAAATGACTGGTGCCAGAAACAAGGCCACAAGCTGAACACCAAAAAAATACATCACCATCCCCTTTGGGGAGAGTGGCATCCCCAAAATTATCACAGTAATAACAACACCCTAAGCACTCAATCAGTCGTGAGGGATTCGGGCACCCAGGATGATAGAACCTGACTTTTCACTACCATGTTATTTCCGAGGTACGGAAAGCCTTCTACGTGGCCCACCTCATAAGTAAGGGTATCTCATTCAGGAATAAGGAGGTCATAACATCCCTGCATTCTTCCCTTATAAGGCCCATTATTGAGTACAACGCACCTTTCAGCATGTACCTCGCAAAGCACATGCAGCAGCTGGAGAGACCACAGAGGTTCCTCACCAGGATAATCCAGGTTCTCAAATATCTACCATACACAGACAGGCTAAAATCACTACCCCTCTACGCAGTTTCATACAGACTCCTCCGAGGTGACCTCTGTCTGGCATACAAGGCGATCATGAACCCCACCTTGATGGGACTGTTGCAGATCCGCAAGTCAAGTTCCACTCGAGTAACCTGCACATGTGGCCTCAACCTGGTCTGGGACATCAACAGGACGCGTTGGCGGGGCAGATGCGTGTCCCAGAGGCTTCCTCATCTATAGAATAGACTTCCTCTCCACATCAAACAGAGTACCTCTTTACCCATTTGTAAGAGCAACCTGGATAACTGGATGGGAAATAGAAAATATACCCCTGGAATTACACCCAAGTCCCTGCTGGACAGGGGCATTGGGTGCTGATTTGTCTAAACATGTGCTAAACTCTTGGCTAGGCTTATAATGGCCTCAGGGCCAATAGCCTAGTAACTTCCTGTGATCCCAGACAGGAGAGGAATGAAGGTCAACAGGACTTAGAATATGTATGTGTGAATGAGAGGGTTGGATACAGGAATGGTTAGGATGCAGGGGAGTAGAGCTGGCAAAAGTGGAGGAGTTTAAATACTTGGGATCAACATTTCAGAGTAATAGTGAGTATAGAAGAGAGGTGAAGAAGAGATTACAGGCAAGGTGGGGTGGGTGGAGAAGAGTGTCAGGAGTGATTTGGGACAGATGGGTACTAGTAAGAGTGAAAGGGAAGATCTACAAGAGGGTAGTGAGACCAGCTATGTTATATGGGCGGCAGACGGTGGCACTGACAAAAAGGCAGGAGTCACAGCTGGAGGTGGCAGAGTTAAAGATGTTAAGATTTGCACTTGGTGTGACAAGGATGGACAGGATTAGGAATTAGTATATTAGAGGGTCAGCTCAGGTAGGATGGAATGGAGACAAAGCCAGAGAGGTGAGATCGTGTTGGTTTGGACATGTGCTGAGGAGGGATGCTGGGTATATTGGGAAAAGAATGCTAAGGATGGAGCTGCCAGGTAAGACGAAAAGAAGAAGGCCTAAGATAAGGTTTATGGATGTGGTGAGAGAGGATATACAGGTGGTTTGTGTGACAGAGCAAGATATAGAGGACAGGAAGAAATGGAAATAGATGATCCGCTGTGGCAACCCCTAATGGGAACCAGCTGAAAGAAGAAGAATCTTCTTATGTGGGAATTCCACCATATGGATTTAGTTTTAATTTTGTCATTATGTTTTTTGTGGAAGTGTACAGATGTCTCAATAAATCTAGGAAGGTGTAAATTTCAGAGGAGTAGGCAGCAGCTTCAGGTAAAAAGTTCACTTTGTAGATATGCCATTTGTGATTAAAAAAGGAAAATTGTGTAAAATCTTAACATAACCATAGATGTTTTTCTCTTCCATGTTGCAGTATTCACTAGTGGGTTTACCCTTCTTCCGATCAGCTTGTCCGGCCAGGTTTCCAAAGCTTTTCCAGTCCGTGATGGTGCGTCGGACGTCTGACGTGTTGGCAGGTATGTGGGTCATAAATGTGACATCTGCACACACCGGCCCTCAGAACCAAGGAAGCCCCAGACGGAACCAGTCCTGATGGCTTAGCCTGCAAAGAAGCCGAGAAAAGCAAGTGCAAGGATAAGAGGGGGATGGTGGGAGGGAAGGAATACTGCAACATGGAAGAGAAAGATATCTACGGTTATGGTAAGATTTTACACAACTTTCCTATGTCCTTCTATTCCAATGTTGCAGTATTCACTAGTGGGTGAGTACAAAAGCTCACTGCTGGCTGGGAGGTGGTCTGGATGAGGATTCCAGGAACCCATGCAGGACAGCCCTGGCAAATCCTGCCCTGGCCCTGGAGATGTGGTCCAACTTATAGTGTCTGGTGAAGGTATGCACAGAGGACCAAGGTAGCTGCTTTCAGACTGGAGATGGTGTCTAGGCCTTTAAAAAAAGCTCCAGAGGAAGCCATAGCTCTTGTGGAATGGGCTCTAACCTTGCCTGTCAGTGTCTTCCCATGGTGTGTGTAACAAAAGGAAATGGCTCTAGCAATCCAAGAAGAAATGGTTCGTTTTCCCACAGCTTTCCCCAGAGCCCTGGGGTGGAAGGAAACAAACAGCTGGTCTGATTTGTGTAAAGGCTTTGTCTTATGCAAATAGAATTGAAGTTGCCTGTGGACATCCAGGGAGTGTAGGACTCTCTCAATGTCTCCCTGAGGGTTTGGAAAGAAGGTGGGTAGGTGAATAGCCTGATTCAGGGAAAGGTCATTGACCACCTTGGGGTTGAAGGAGGGACTGATCTGGAGGGTGACCCTGTCCATATGGAAAACCAGGAAGGATGGGGTAGCCATAAGGGCTTGTTGCTCCAAGACCCTCCCCTGGCTAATGCCAGAGCTACTAGTAGTACTGTCTTCCAAGTGCAACATTTCAAGTCAGCCTTGCCAGCTGGTTCGAAGGGTGGCAGAGTGAGGCTTCCTAGGACAAAGTCAAGGTCCCAGGAAGGAGAAGGTCAGTTTTCTGGGGGGGGGGTCTTAAGTGTAAGACACCCTTTAGGAATAGCTTAGCTGGAAGTCTGGAAGCTAGCTGAGGTTCAAGCAAGCAGAAATGGCAGACAGATGTGCTTTTGAAGAGGAGTAAGACAAACCTGTCTTCAGGAGTTCACACAGGTAAGAAAGAATCAGAGGCAGGTCGCTGTCCAGCAGCTCCATCTGTCTCTTGTGACACCAGATAGAAAACCTTCTCCTTTTCGAGAGATAAGATTTCCTTGTGTTGGGTTTCCTGGCCTCCTGCAGCACTGAGAGCATGTCATCGTTTTACAGGTGTCTGAAGGAACTCAGAATCCTATCAGCCACAGGGAGAGGTGCAGGGATCACCACTGTGGGTGAAACTGTGTCCCTTTGTGCTGTGTGAGTAGATCCACTGAGGGGGTAAAACTTGTGGGGATTGCCCTTGGAGAGATGAAGTAGGGGGAACCAGTGCTGTCTTGGTCAGCAGGGAGTCACTGACAAGATTTTTGGTGAGTCCTGCTGAATTTTCAGTAGGACTCTCTGGATCAGAGGGAAGGGGGGAGCATACAAGAATCTCCCCTTCCAAGACATTAAGAAGGCATCTGTTCTGGTCATGAGTTTTGGAGCAGTAGCACTGGAGTTGCCTGTTTGTGGAGGAGGCGAACAGGTCTATCTGTGGAATACCCCACCTGTGGATCAGATGTAGGAAAATAAGAAGTTATGTACTCACCATAATGTTCCATCTGAGTAGGTATCTTCATTTGTCTGCAACCTTTGGGATACGGATCCGATCTCGGATCCGAGCCGGCAACTTTTACCACAGCATAGATCCGAGCTCCTAGCTCCTCCCTTTACCCATAATCCCCTTCCAACCCTAACTGACCTCAGATCAAGTTTGCCCGATATAAGCATTGTTATTGTGCCCCAGAAGGGGCTTATCCAAGACAGATCCTATAGGTCAGGGGGAAGGAGGGGGGATGGTTGCAGACAAATGAAGATACCTACTCAGATGGAACGTTATGGTGGGTACATAACTTCTTAATCTGAAGTAGGAACTTCATTTGTCAGCAACCTTTGGGACAGAGTCCCCAGCTACCTGAATCCTGGGTGGCCTTTATGGAAGAACATTCCAGAGCACTGCAGAGCCAAAGGACGCCCTACCTCTGGAGACAACATCCAGTTTGTAATGGCTGATAAAGATATGAGATGAGGCCCAAGTGGCTGTGGAACAAATATCATCTAAGGGAACCCTAGATTGAAAAGCCACCGAAGAAGCGACGGCCCTAGTAGAATGAGCTCGGACTCCCTGAGGTGCAGGCCTTACCGAACTCTGATATGCTAAGAGGATACAACTAGCTATCCACCGTGATAGTGTAACTTTAGAAATTGACTTGCCTAAACTTGTTTTGGCAAAGGAGACAAACAACTGGTCAGATTGCCTATGACCAGCAGTTCGATGAATATAAAAACGTAATTGTCTCTGCACATCCAAGGAATGCAGTTTGTACTCTCCTTTGTTCTGGTAATGGGGAAAGAACACGGGAAGATTAATAGATTGATTAATATTAGCTTCTGAAGACACCTTAGGCAGAAAGGACGGATTGATCCTGAGGTAAACTCTATCTGGATGGAAGGTTAAATACGGCGGTTTAACACATAGAGCCTGAAGTTCAGAGACCCTTTTAGCTAAAGTAATGGCCACCAAGAAGGCCGTCTTCCAAGAGAGATATTTAAGATCACCGTGGCCGCCGGCTCGAAAGGGGGGTTAGTCAAGGCTTGGAGAACCAAAGACAAATCCCATGGGGGTACTACCTCCCAGACCGGAGGTCTGAGAAGGAAGGTACCCTTGAGGAAAGCTTTACAAAGCTTGGAAGTAATTAGAGGGCCTGATTCATGCCCTACATGATAATGTGAAATCGCTGCCAGTTGTACCTTGACTGTAGAGCAGCTAGCCCCTTGATGAAAAAGGGTAGTTAAGAAATCCAAAACCGACGTGAGAGGCGCTGTGAAAGGATCCAAGTGATGGTGCTCCGCCCAGATGGAGAAACGTTTCCACTTGCTTCGGTAGACTCTTCTGGTGGAAGGTTTATGTGCTGCTACTAGGATGGCTTTGACTGGTGAGGAGATTCCGGGAGTCCTAATCAGGAGTGGAACTGGAGCAACCAAGCAGTCAGCTTGAGGTTGACCAGGTTGGGGGCCGGAAGACCCAGAGGGTGAGCAATGAGATCCAGGAGTGGATCCAGAATCCATGGTGGATGAATTAGTTGAGACCACAGGTACGGGAACCATGTTTGACGAGGCCAGAAGGGGGCAATGAGGATCATTTTGCTCCCCAGCCGACTGGCTTTCTGTAAGAGTTTCAGCATTATGGGCAAAGGAAGGTAAGCGTAAAGGAGACCGGGAGGCCAAGCATGTACTAGAGAGTTTCTCGGGGACTCCCCCTGAGGGGGGATTAGAGCGAAGTAACTGTTGCATTTGGTATTTGAAGGAGAGGCAAAAAGATTGCAACAGGGTTGCCCCCATTGGGCAAATATTTGTTTCACTACTAGAGGATTGAGAGACCATTCGTACGGAGTCAGAATCGAACGACTGAGCCTGTCTGCTAGGATGTTGGACCGTCCCGGAATGTGCGTTGCAATAAGAAAGCAGTTGGTGGAAATCGCCCATTCCCACACTCTCATGGCCTCGCGACAAAGAGGATAAGACCTGGTTCCCCCCTGTTTGTTGATGTACCAGACCACTGACATGTTGTCCGTTTGTACTGCAATCGTCCCAATCGAGAAGAAGGCTGTGAAGTGCCTGCAACGTCAAAAGCACCTCCCTCATCTCTAGGACATTGATATACAAAGAGGTCTCTGTGTCGCTCCACGTGCCTTGGACCGTTCTGCCCGAATAGTGCCCCCCCACCCCAGGCGAGAGGCGTCCATGGTCACTGTGGCGACGGCGGAAGGCATCGAGAATGGTCGTCCCGTGTGGAGACTCGGGGGACCGGAGCCACCACATGAGCGACCCTCTGAAAGCCCTGCTTAGGGGAATAGGATGGGACAGGGGGTTGCGAGACAGGGACCATTGTACTTGGAGGGTCCACTGCAGGACCCTCATATTTAGGTGGGCTAGGGGCAGTAGAGAAATAGCTGCCGCCATGGACCCTAGAGCCCTCAGGATCAATTCCGCAGGTGGAGCAGGAAGTATGAGAATGGCCTGGACATGCAACCTCAGGTTCTGAAGCCGATCGGGAGTCAGGAAGGCAAGCATTATACTGGAATCCAATCTCGCCCCTATGAAATCTATTATCTGTGTAGGGACTAGAGAGGATTTGGTCATGTTGATAGTCAAACCTAGACGTGGAGCAAGGTTGAGGAAATAATCCCTGCCTGAACAGAGCAGATGCCTTGTTGGGGCGATGAGGAGCCATTCGTCCAGGTATGGAAAGACCTGAATTCCCTGAAGCCTCAGGTGGGCCGCTATGACCGCCAAGACTTTGGTGAACACCCTGGGGGCTGAGGTGAGACCGAAGGGAGGGGCCCTGAACTGAAAGTGACTGGCTCCCAGCTGGAGCGTTTGTCCACTAGGATGTGGTAGTACGCATCCTTGAGGTCAATCGAGCACATCCAATCATTCTCCCATAATAGGGGGAGAATAGATCGTAAGATGACCATTTGGAACTTTTCTTTGGGTACTGCCAGGTTCAGGAGAGAGAGATCGAGAATGGATCTCAAGTCCCCCATCTTTTTTGGCACCAGAAAGAACCTGGAGTAAAACCCCGATCCGAACTGATCTGGGGGGACGGGTTGGATGGCTCTTTTTTGCAAAAGCTGCTGAATTTCTGTAGCAGCTGCCTCCCTTTGATTGTGTGGTGCGTCGGGGAGGCTTTTGGTTTTGGGGGTTACAATAAAAGGAATTTGGTAACCTCTGGATATGATGCGAAGCACCCAGCGATCTGTTGTTATGGACTCCCACATTGCTAGGTGCTTCGAAAGACACCCCCCGACTGCCTCCAGAGTGGAGCAGCCAGGCAACTCCTCAGGGGTTCTGCGTGGGCCTCTCAGAGAAGGGTTCTCTGGACCCAAAGTTTCTGGGACCCCCCCGCCTCTTGGGCGGCATGCTCCCTGTCCTCCTCTGCCACGAGAGGACTAGTCATCCGGAGCAGACTGGGACTGATGCGATTTTCGGAACCACATCTTCTTCTGACCCTTTTGGTTCTTAGAAAAGGACCTCTGGGGAGCAGAGAAGATGACTCCGACGGCAGACAACGTCTTCCCGTCTTTCTCGCTCTGGACTAAAGTGTTGTGAACGGTTTTGCCAAACAGTGCAGAACCATCAAACGGGGCATTCGCGAATGACGCCTTAAAGGGTTCCGAGAAGTCACAGTGTCGCAGCCAGGCCTGACGCCTGATTACCAGGCCGGCACCGCCACCTCTAGCGGCTCCTTCAGTGGCGTGTGACAAGAGCCGTGTAGAGGTGTTGGAAACTGAACGTAGAGTAGACATTCGGGAGGAGTACAGTTGCTTGTCTCCTTCCGACATGGACTCTGGGGGGGATGCAGCGTATTCTTTTATTAGATCCCGCTGCATCCGGATGACATAGTTCAGCGCTCTCATGGAGAAGGTTGCTGAACTAAAGACCCGCTTCCCCAGGCAGTCCATCGCTCGAGAGTCCTTACTCGGCGGGTGGACCGCAGAGCTCTCCTGAGCCACCTCTCTCTTGGTGGCCGCCGCCACCAACATGGCATCCACGGGGGGACCTCTGCTCCAGTGGGTTCTTTCAGCAGGGGGACTCAGGATCCTATCCGGGTGCTTGGGGACTGGCTCTACAGTGTCCGGCTCCTTCCAAGCCCTGGTGGAAATAAGGTCCACCAGGGGGTCGGGGAGAGGGGACACCCAAGAGGTAGATGGCCCTGCTTCGAACGCCTCTAGGAATACGGACTCATCGGAGGAAGCCTTGGGGGCAGACCACCCTCCCCTAATCCTGAGCATTTCCATGATGTCTCCAAAGGAGACATCCTCGGGGGGTGATCTTGGGGAGCCTTCCCCTTCATCTAAGTCCGTATCTTCGGTAAGGGACTCAGGGGAGTCCATGTGCCTCCTCTTACACTTGGCTTTGTGAGGGACCTCCTCGGGGGGGCTGTCCCGTTCCAAAGGAACACCCAGAGACGCTGAAGCAGGCTGTCCCGAAGGCCGGGTGATGGGAGCCCGGACCAGCTGAGAGGGAGTGCAGGGAGGAGCCGAAGCCAGGACCGGAGGTCCGGATGCACTCAACAGTGCCCTCTCCACCACCGCGAAAGCCGAGGGGGAGCTACTCTCGATAGGCTCCGAGAGTCGGCTCCCACTCGGATCCGAAGCGGGGACCGGATCCGGGGCAGAGACCCTCGGATCCGAAGGACCCGTGTGCTCCGACCGGGACAGAGCCGAAGTCACACAAAGTCCCTTGGATCTGAAGCTCAGCCCACGGCTCCGAGAGGTCGGACCCGACAAACTCGAGGGACCAGTCGGAGCCAAATTAACTAGTACTGTCGGCTCCGACACACCCCCGGATCCGACGCGGCTCGGCTCCGAATGCTCCGAACCCAGGAAGCGGGACGGAGAAGGAGCAATTGGAGCAAAAAATGGGGTCGAGCTCCCCCCCGGAGGGGGGAGAGGCAAGAGCACTCCCATCTGCAGCTGGGCCTGGATGAACCTCCTCATCATCCGGTCCATGTCTGCATCTGACATACTGAAGGTGGACCTCGACAAGGCCACCGAGGCAGACCTAGAGTGACGCCTTGATGACCTCGATGGGGACCAGATCGCCTCCTCCCCAGGTCCCGGTGAAAAACAAGGGGACCGGAGCTGAGGAGGAGGCGATCCAGAAACCCTGGATGGAGAAGCCCACTTGGCGGGCGGGGCCGAGGAAGAGTCCTCGGCCCGCCGCTTATGGTGCTTCTCCTTCCTTTTGTTTTTTCCAGCCTCCCTCTCCTCCGGAGCCAAAAAGGGGAGGTTGAGTCCCGACCGGAGGGAGGGAGGCAGGGGTGGCTACCACCGAGGGCTGGGTAGCGGCCACCAAAGAACCGGAGGCCATAGCCGTGTCCGGGGGCAAAAGGCCCGCCAGGATCAGCTTCGACCTCCAGTCCTTAAGTGCCCTGGGGTTGAACGCTGCACAAATTGTGCATCCCGAAGAGAGGTGTTCAACCCCAAGGCACCTAACGCACCGGGTGTGGCCATCCGCCGGTGAAAGCTTATGGCCACACTCGGTGCATTTTGAAAAGATGGCTTTAGGGGCCTCCAACATGTTGAACAGAAAAACACACTCACTAGGCCCCTACACACACCACAAACACACACTACGAACCAGCGAGGGTAGGGAGGAAAAAATTTTACAAAAAAGATATATAAGAAGGAACCTAAACAATCTTACACACTCACACAAGAGAAGGTACAAAAAAAAAAATCAAGTTTTTTTCTCACAAATTCCCTGAACTACCAGGAGCTCGAAATCCAGCTTGTAGGCTTGAAGAGCGGCAAACTAGATCTGGGGTCAGTTAGGGTTGGCAGGGGATTATGGGTAAAAGGAGGTGCTAGGAGCTCGGATCTATGCTGTGGTAAAAGTTGCCGGCTCGGATCCGAGATCGGATCCGTATCCCAAAGGTTGCTGACAAATGAAGTTCCTACTTAAGATCATCTCTTGACAGCATCCATTCTTGACTGTCTGAGGTGGTTCTGCTTAAACAGTCTGCTTGACAATTGTGTTGGGATGGGATGTAGGCTGCCTGAAGGGAGATTCCCTGGGAGATTGCCAGATCTCATATCTGTAGAGCTAGCCTGTAGAGGAGGTAAGACTTTGTCCCTCCTTGCTTGTTCAGGTACCACATCACTGTGGTGTTGTCTGTAAAGATCTTTAGGGTGCCCTGTCTGAGGAAAGGCTGGAAGGCCTGTAGGGTAAAAAGAATGGCTGACATTTCCTTGAAGTGCCAGTGTTTGCGTTTGTCTGTCCACAAACCTTGCACCATTCTTGTGTCCAGAGTCACCCCCCCCGGCCCAAATCTGACATCTGTGTGCATGACTTGGGAAGGGAAGGGCATTTGCAGAGGGAGGCCTGGGTTTTGAGCAACTTAGGCCAGCCATCACTTCAGTTCTTGGTGAAGGAAGGGGAGGAGTGGGATCCTGAACTTGAGGGGGTGTGAGTGCTGGGTCCATACTGAGCGTAGATACCATTGTATTTTCCTTATGTGTAGCCTTGCCAGTGGTAGCATGGGAATAGTAGCTGCCATGTACCTGAGAAGTCTGAGGAATTCCCTCACAGTCAGGATGGGAGAGATGAGGGCAGACTGTAGATGGTGGCTCAAGGAAAGTACTTTTTCCTTCGGGAGGAAGGCCATCCTGAGGTCTATCCTGATTCTGCATCCTAGGAAGCCAATGTCTTGTGTAGGATTTAGTTGGGATTTGGGGAAGTTTACGAGAAACCCTAGAGACTGCAGCAGGAGCTCCTCTGTGTGAGCGAGGAGGCTTTGTTTGTCTGCTGCTTGAATGAGAAGGTCATCTAGGTAAGGGAAAATTTGCATTCCCCTTGTCCTGCAGTAAGTAATGACTGGGGCTACGCATTTTATGAATACCCTTGGTGCAGTGGAGAGTCCAAAAGGCAAGGGACAGAACTGAGAATGAGAGCAGCCTGCTTTAAATCTGAGACATTTTTTGGAGGACGTTTTTATGGGAATGTGCAGGTAAGCCTCCTTGATGTCCAGGGTCACTATGAAGGCCTGAGGAAGGATGAAGGGAAAGAGAATGGGTAGTGTTATCCTGAAGGAGGGGACCTTCAAGAAGGGGTTGAGATAGGAAAAATCTAGGATGGGTCTCCATGGTCCTTCCTTCCTGGGCACCAGAAAAATTCTGGAGTAGAAGCCCTTCCCTTGAGCCAAGGGGGGGGGGGGACTAGTTCTATGGTGCCTTGGAGTAACAGGTTGTTTAGGACCTTTGAGAGGGGGGGGATGAGTGACAGGTAGTCTTGGAGGAGGAGAGATCCAAGACATGAAGTAACCCTCCTTCAGGATTGCCAAAACCCATTTGTCAGATGTCACTAGGGCCCATGCAGAGAGGCAGTGGGACAGATGGGAAGATAGAGGTATGGTGGGAGGAGGTGGGGGAAAGAAAGGGTGGCAGGCAGTCAGACACTGCCTGCACTTTCTGGAAAGGGAGGTCTCTGGGCAGTGGTCTGAGGAGTCCTAGGCTGAGTAGATTGTCTCTTGTGGGGGTCTTCTACACCTGGAGGGGGCACAGAGCCTAGAAGTTTTCCTTATGAATTGTGTCTTAGCCGGGTAGTTTCTCTGGAACTTTGGGACTGGCAAGACAAGGAGATGCTTTAAGTCTTTGAGTTCTTTCCCTTTTTGTTGGAGTGACTTGAAAAGGTCAGCCACCTTGGTGCCAAAAAGGGCAGAGTGATCCAAGGGAGCATCCAAGAGTTTGGCCTTGAAGTCATCTGGGAGGGGCTGTAGATGCAGTCAGGATTATCTCCTCAACACAGAAGCAGATGCAGCCGACCTGGCAGAAGCCTTAGCTGCATTATACGCACACCTGAGTGTTTATTAACTTGAGAGATGAGCCGGGGCAAGGAAGACAGGGATGCCTTTGCAGCACAGTCAGAGATATCACGGAGATCTTTAGAGGCTTTGTCTAGTAAAGACAAGGAGTATTTGGCCATGTGTGACTGGTAATTCGTAGCCCTAAAAGCTACGGTAGCAGAAGTGTAAACCTTCTTTCCCCACCTCTCCGTGGCCTTGCTGTCTTTATCTGCAGGCAGGACAGTGGTAGTAGGGAGAAGTTTGGCTGCCCTATCAGTAGCAATAGAAATAGTATCTGGGTCTGCTGGAGGGCACTTGAATAGGAATTTCTCTGCATCGGGTACCCTGTATAATCTGTCTGCCCTTCTAGGGGCATGTGGCTGAGAATCTGAATTCAAGCATGGTGCAGCAAAAGCATCCAAGAAGGCAGGCTGAACACGTGGAATAGGAGCTGGGTTAGGAGATTCCATCTGGACCAGGTCATAGAATCTTTTTTGAGCCTCAGACATGTCTGAGCATTCCCACTTAAAATGTTCTTTCATAAGGTTGACTGTGTCCCCAAAGGTAAGGTCTTCCACAGGGGAGTCAGGTTCTACAGAGGCTTCCTCCAGGGATTCATACCCCAGAGGGGAAGAAATCTGTGAAGAGTAGGACAAGGAATCCTCTGGGGAGTCTGACATTGCCTCCTCTGCAGGTTTTCTAGGTGTTCTCTCAGGCAGGAGAGGCCTTGGGCCGAAAAGAGGTGGAGCAGCTGGAGGAAGATCTTCAGTAGGCCTAAGGGCCAGGAAGGCGTTGTAGAGGCTCTGGCTGAAGGTCTGCCAGTCGGGCAAGGCTTCCGGGGTTGGTGGAATATGCCTCGTCTTTTGTTTCTTCTTGGTAGGCCTAGCCGGCATCTGGCTGGCTGTAGGCCTGAAAGTCAAAGTAGGAATGGTGGAGGCCTGGTCCGAAGTGCCCATCTCAGTTACTGGTTCCTCCCTGACATCTGAACCAGGCGCTGGAATATCCTCCCCGGACGTGTCGTCCGCTCTGGATTGTGTGGCCTGCTGAAAGATATCCTCTTTATCTGAAGTGGCAGACACTGGTTCCTCAGCCAAGCTGACAGCAGCTACAGGCTGAGAATCAGCAGAGGGAGGCACAGTGGAAGTAGACGGACATGTGGGCTTGGCCCTCTTCCTGGGTGGTTTGGATGGGGCATCGGAAGTAACTTCCATACAGATAGCGATCTGTCTAAGGAGCTGGTTTTCAAGGTATAAGTCAAGGGCCTGAAGTCAATGATGAAGGGTCTTAGGGACACACGACTTACAAATGGCACAGTTTTTATAATCGTGATCCCTGTCCAAACAAAAGAGACATTGGTCGTGGGTGTCTTTATGGGGAATTTGGCGACCAGAGTTGTACTTGCTCTTACCAGACATTAATAGACTATAGTTCTACAAAAAAGGACTGAAATAAGTCCCCAACAGGGTACTTATCGTGATGGGAAACTGATCAGACATCCGCAAGTAGCAGAAACACCTGGCATACGGCTGGCAGCTGAAAAGTTCTGAGGGCCAGTGCGCGCAGACGTCACAATTATGGCCTACGTACCTGCCATGTCAGATGTCCGACGCACCATCAGGGACTGGAAAAGCTTTGGAAACCTGGCTGGACAAGCTGATCGGGAGAAGGGTAAACCCACTAGTGAATACTGCAACATTGGAATAGAAGGACATGTAACAAGTAAGAAATTGGTTTTAGAGTAATCCCTTAAAGTAAAGAAGTTGCTACAATTATCTAACGGGCGTCAGAACTATTAGTGAGCACTTTCTGAAAAGGATGTTTCATCTTTGCCTGCCCTAGAAGAACTCTTCTCCTCTACAAGATTTCCACTTGTTAACTGACAGGCTTACCCATATTCCTTTCTGACCAGTAGGTTCATCAGATTTGAAGTCTATCTCTTGGAAAATGCTGTTTTTGGTGGCCACAAGATCCATCTATAAGATTCAAGACATCTAATAAGCAGGATCCACCCTGATGGCTTCCTGATTGAATTCATCCCTCACTCAAGGAGATGCATTTGCCTGTTCTAACGTGACTTCATATGATGGATACAAAAAAACAAAGAAATGTCCCCACAGACCCCTCTCCAGTTACTTTCTACAGCTTACACATTTTTGATCTTGATTCTGCTATCACCAGTGAAGCTTCCTTCATTTGCAGACTTACAAATTCACAAAGTGTTTGTGTAACCATCAGATAACCAGCCAAGATTCACACCTGGCATTGCATTTTTTACCTTGAGAAGCAGCATATGCACAACACCTATCATAAATGTCACAGTTGCATTACTGAAAAGATAAAATCCCATTTCAGGCTGAAAATGTGTCCAGAAAGATAGGGGCCACTGAAAGCGTTTTACTTGGGTCCACCTTCTTACAGGCCCATTATCTGAATGGATCACCACCACTCAAAGGACATGTCTTTGCCCTTCCCCCTACTGGTGGTACTTTCTGTGTTAATGCAGATGTTGAGCTCATCCTCAGTAAAACTGCCTTTTAAATGAACTAAGCCTCTTATTCCTAGCATTAGGCACAGCTGCTGGCAAAATGCAGGACTTGAGTATCAAAAACAGCCTGAAAATGAATAAATTTCTTCACATTTCTTCACAAAGAGTACTACATGATAATTATTGCCCCTCACTTGTTAAACTTAACATTCACTACTCTGTGCACACAAAGCAAAACAGGAGGTACTACTATACCTGAAAGACATGACCTCCTTCAAACAAGCAAAAGCGCTTCCTAAATAAGAATGTTGTTTATGATGCAAACTACCCTTCATCTGTGGAATGCTCCTCAATACTCCAAGTTTAGGGACACATTAACTGGACATTAAAAACTCATAGCATATGAATTTGTGATGCAAGCAGCACTATCTCAGTTTCTCCTTCATTCTCATTTATTACAACCACAGACAATATTACCAAATATGGGATCCTTGTACCCCCCCATGCAGCCTTGCCACATTCACATTACTCCCTAAACCCTCAATATTATTTATTTATCCAAATCTTTTAGCCCTTTGGGTTAAGTTATTGTTACTGACTGCAGTCTTTTCTTCTGCTTCAGAAAGAAACTAACTGAAGTATGCAACTTTGTCACGTCATTCTTGAAGTCATTATTATCATTTTACGTTCTAACGTAGGGCTTCAACTAAGAATCTCTAACTTGTCTGCATATCATTTTACAAAAATCTGTTTAATGACCAGTACTCTGCATTGCATGCATGACATACTAGCCCTTGTCTCATGTTATACATGAAAAGTGGTATTTAGAACAGACCACCTATCAGATTAACAAAAAAGCACATAATTTTCAGAGTGGCAGTTATGACAATTGTGAGCATTTGGTGTGTGTGTGTGTGTGTGTGTTTAACTCTAACCAGAAACCAGACAGTTGTTTTGCAGCTGGATAAAGCATAGCCCATGTTTAAGAAAACAAAGAGGAAAAAAAGTTGAAAACTGAATAACTGACTTAAAGAGGAAACACAATGACAATTACTGTAACACTGGATATTCAGTACAAAGCAACAACCTTCTGTGGTTCTGACAAGAGGAAATGGAACCAGTACAGAAATGGTCTCACTCTTACAGAAGGTGCTTGTAGTGCTTCATTCTTTTGACCAGATAAAATGGGTATGCTTGACAGTTGAAGGCAGGGAATTGCGGTTTTGTAACTGTTCCACTTGTAACACTGTGGTTACTATATATTTTTTTGGTCGGGTCATAAGCCACCACTGTTCGACATTTGTAACAAGAGATGTGGCAGGATGTCTTCTTAAATCAGACAGATGACCACAATCTTAATACATCTGTGTGTTATTTATGCACCAAACACCTGTGCATAGATGAGCCTGATCACTTCCAAGTTTTAAAAATGTGATTTTTCATCACACTGGCCTTTTTCAACATAAAATATGGTTTACCATATCAAGTCACAGTAAAAATATCAAGTTGTCATTCTTCTACTCTGAACTCACCTATGACGTACTGTTACTGTTTCAGTATTTGTTTACATAGTGTTTAGCAAGAAAAGAAACAACACAGCTAGCTTGACTTTTGAACACACTTTTTATACTGTACAGAAATCAAACTGAGTTAGCTGGCTATTCTGGGCCTTTCGGAATTCTTTTGATCGTGCACACTATGTTGTTATGCACATGCCTCTCAACTTATCTGCTCAAGAAGTCTGTAGAAAGTCAAAATATACTTGAGTGGCACAGACGCAAAATCAGGGACAATTTTAAATTATCCCACTTCACTTAAAACAAATAGGTTTTTCATTTACATAAACTTTCTGAAGTGTAAGAAATATGAATTTCCAATGCTTGGCATTACTAATTGTAATCTACCCCCAAATTAAATTTTTATGAGGGACACAGCAAAAATACGAGGCACATTTAGGGACATTCTACAAAAATCAGGAAAGGTATCGCTGTGTGCCTAATGTTCTGCATTTCCTTTTTGTTAATTGTTTACAGCATTGACAGTGAAAAAAGTTCAGGCCTGCTGCAGCCCCCTCCCCTCCTTGTGGGTTTAAGTCTTCTTAAGAGATCTTAAGTATTGTGAAGTTAGTGGAGACAATTAAGACTCAGAATTGTTAACAAAATGTTTCCTGTAATCAAGTTTACAGGGTTTGATTCCATGCACTTCCATTTCACTACTGTGCGACTCTTGGGCAAGTCACATGAATAGTCTTCCTGGGTCATCCCAGAAAAAGGATGTGTGTGATCAGGATGCATGCCCAGTTAACACATGAATTTTAAAAAAGTGAAAACCTCAAATGGTCTCCCTGTCCCATTCATTTTAAACTTTTAAAAGCTCACCACCCGTTCAAGTTGCAGGAGACTTCCTAATGCATTAGGGTGCTTATTTTTAGCAGGTTAATCAGCAGTCACTGTTTGGCCTCAAAAACACTATCATATTAGCACTTGATTGTCCCAGTTTTTTTGAATATATACATCTAAAAAACAGAGTATGCACACAGGAAGGCTTGCAAATTCACAAGCAGACTGTTGTGAATTCCTCTGGGTAAAGAGAAGCACCACTGCCATGCCCACAGTTTTAATAACCAAGTGCTTAAGAAGTAATGAGCGTAGTGCTTAGTGTACAGTACATGCTTGCATAACTACAACATGTAGTGTACAGTACATGCTTACATAACTACATGGAGAAGTGTGTTACAGCATGGAGGAAATCTTGCATGCTACTGTAGTCACATTTATGCTCCAGTATGCATTTTAGGTAATGTTTCCTAGACACTGTGAAGAGGTAGTAGTCCACAGACACCAATTATAAAGGCACTGCCCTGTGTGCACTGCATGTTTACCGCTAGTGACGTGCCCAGCAGCCAGCCTGTTGTTGATGCCTGCCACACTGCCTGCCGTCTCATGTTGCTTTGGGAGCCATGGACATTACTTTCATCCTGTGCATTTGGTTATTGAAGTTGTGGGCATGGCATTGCATTCTTCTCTTTGCCCACGGGGAATTCACACCAGCCATTTTTCTCTGCAGCAGAAAGTCACTTCAGCCATGAGTCCCCAACCAAATATACTACGGGAAATGTCATGCTGAATATGTGCCTGAACCCGGTTTCTCACTTTTTTTAATTTCTCCAAGTGTTTTGGATTTCTAATACCATGAAAAGGATGGACCCCATTCTAAGTCAAAGTATGGTTCAACTTCATGAAATTAGTAATGTTTCAATCTTTGATGCTGGCCAGAAGTGCCCTTTGCAGCACCCATAATGTGCCCAGTATTGACTCCTTCTGTAATTCATATGGAGTTACATGTATCGGTAATACATTTAAGTACAATTGTAAATTCTTTACTATAAGACAACTGCCTGGGTATCCTTCTTCCATGTTGCCTTCATTTCTGAGTGCAAATCCTGGTATTTTATGACTTTGTCACTCTCTGCATGTAAGACACTGTAGTCACTGGGCGTAGCAATTTCAATGATCAATGCTATTTTTGTCTTCTTTTCATAGACTACTATATCTGGTTTTCTTGCATCTATTTTTTGAACTGTTGGTAACAGGTGATCCCATGTGATATAAATGTCATAATTTTCTGTAATGCTTTGTGGCTCACGTTTCTAGTGCTTTTCAGCTACTTCAGTATTATAATGTTTGCACAATCCCCAATGCAACAGTCTTGCCACATTATTATGCCTTTCAGTATACAGTCCTTCTGCCATTAGTATAGCACAACCAGCAACAAGATGTACAACTATTTCCAATGCTGTACATTTGTCTGTTTCTCCCACATGTTCAACAGACGTGTACGTAGTCCACTACTTTGGGCCTTCAATACTAACCTTTCGTCTTTTGGTTTAAATTCCCCTCTCCTTAACCATTTCTGCATTCGATCCTGATCAACATAAGGTTGTGCCAAGATATTTCTATACTTGCAACTATATTTATGTATTTTCTACATTTTTTGCCTTCTCTTCTGATCCTTCACCTTATAGTCTTTCGTTTTTTTTTTTTTTTGCTTTTTTGGCACATTCAGTTGCTGCCTGATTTTTATCCATTTCTGGTTTGATTTCCATTCCTGCTTCATACCAATATGCTTCTGCAAAACTAAGCAGGGAAGTCATCTTAGACATTCTCCTCATGTTTTAAAACTTTCACTTGTGAGGTCAGCAGATATGTATGCAGTCCGATGACTGCAATCTATACATGTAATTTATTTTCAAGGAGGCCCATACCTCCTTCAGAACAATGAATATATAATCCGTATATACTGACTTTTATAAAAGAAGAAAGGGGGCTGAAGGGAGGGTAACCAGGACTGCAAAAGTAAATACACTCGAACATCTACATTTATGGTAAGTGTACACAACTGTACTATGTTCTTTGTGTTTCACTGTTGCAGTCATTACATTTGGGTAGATCCCCAAAGCTAAGGTTGAGGAATTTTAAATAGAATTAGGACCAGCTATAAGGCCCTGCAAGATTGCAGTGGCAAAACCAGCTCTGGCTTTAGAGAAAATTGGCAAATGATCATGCTTGGTGAAAGTATGTACAGAACTCCAGGTAGCAGCTTCTAGGATGTCCCTTGTAGGGACGCCCCTGAGAAAGGCTGCAGAGGTAGATGCAGCCATGGTTGAATGGGGTCTGATGCCCTGTGGGATAGGTTTTCCATGGTGCTTATAGCAGAAATGAATGCAGTGGCCTATTCATTTTGAAATGGTTTGCTTTGAAATAGCTTTCCCCTCTGTCCCTGCAGCAAATGCCACCATCAGTTGTTCAGATTTCCTTTGAGGTTTAGTCCTGTCCAAGTAGAATCTAAGTTGTCTGTGCGCATCTAAGGAGTGCATAATCTGTTCCCCTTTGTTTTGTGGGTTAGGAAAGAAGGTAGGCAAATGAATGGACTGATTAAGAACCA
Source organism: Protopterus annectens (assembly GCF_019279795.1). Lineage (NCBI taxonomy): Eukaryota > Metazoa > Chordata > Ceratodontiformes > Protopteridae > Protopterus > Protopterus annectens. Next base: position 648,363,392 of record NC_056736.1, read on the forward strand.
CACTGGATACCACCTTGGGCATGAAGGAGGGACTGGTTCTGAGGGACACCTTGTCCGCATGAAAGATGATGAAAGGCTCCACTGCCATAAGGGCCTGCAACTCAGATACCCTTCTTGCAGAAGTGATTGCTAAAAGGAAAGCTGTTTTCCAGAAAAGGAATTTTAAATCTGCAGTAGCAGCTGGCTCGAAAGGAGGAAGAGTGAGTTTCTCCAAGACAAAGTTAAGGTCCCAGGTTGGAGATGGAGCTCTCCTCGGTGGCCTTAAATTTTTGGCCCCTCTGAGGAACTGCTTGAGCAGTGGGTGAGAAAAGAGGCGGGGGCTCTGTGCTACAATGAGCTGAAATGGCTGAGGCATGAATTTTGATGGAGGAAAAGAACAAGCCCTTATGAAGCATATAAGTCAAATATTGTAGAATCTGAGGTAAACTGGGCACTGCTGCACTCATCCCTTGAGACTGGTTCCAGGTACAAAATCTTTTCCATTTTGCAGCATAAGATCTTCTAGTACTAGGCCTCCTAGCCTCTAAAATGATATCCATCACTGATTTACTGAGGGGTGGTAAAGGAGAGATTAGGTAATTAGCCAGGCTGCTAGGTTCAGGGTTTGCAGCTGAGGGCACAGAATCTGGTTCTCCTGCTCAGACAACAGTGAAGGAGTCTGAGGAAGGTGCCATGGGGCCAAGCGTGACACACTGCGCAGGAGGGGGTACCAGTGATGGCGTGGCCAGTCTGGTGCAATTAAAATCATCCTTAGCTTGTCCTGTTTGATCTTTAGTAGTACCTTGTAGAGCAGAGGCAGAGGAGGAAAGGCATAAACTGATAGGTTTTTCCAGCTGAAGGATAGAGCATCCACTTTCCAAGCTAGTTTGTGGGGAATCCTTGTCCAAAATTTGTCCAATTGATGGTTCTGGGGGGAGGCAAACAGGTCTATATCTAGGCTCGCCCATTTGCTTGTCAACATATTGAAAATCATTGGTTCCAGTTTCCACTCGTGTGGGTCCATGAGGTTTCTGCTTAGTCCATCTGTCAGTGTATTTAGTTTTCCTGGCAGGAACTGAGCTTGTAGATTCACTTGGTAGCTCAAGGCTGTGATCCACAATGCCATGGCTAGTCTGCAGAGGGGGTAAGAGTGTGCACCCCCCCTGCTTGTTTATGTATCACATGACCATGGTGTTGTCCGTCTTTACCATTAGTTGTCCTGGAAGAATGTGGTCCTTGAAGGCTGTCAGAGCATTCTGTACATCTAACATTTCCTTTTGATTTATGTGTAGGTGCATTTGACTTTGGCTCCATTTGTCCTGAAAGCACTTCCCTGCCAGATGAGCCCCCCCATGCATAGTCTGATGTGTCTGTTGTTAAGGTTTGGGTGGCAGGGTGCAGTGTGAATGGTAGTCCCTTGTTTTGGTGGCAGGCCTCTGCCCACCAAAGGAACGCTAGGCGCAGGCAAGGTATCATAGCTTCTAGATCATGTGAATGTTGACACCATAGGCTTTTCAGATATCATTGCAGTTTCCTCATATGCAGCCTTGCATATGGAATTAAAAGAATGCAGGAGGCCATAAACCCCAAGACTTGCAGTATTTGCCTTGCAGATAACTGTTTTTGTGGCCACTTGTTTGAAGTAGGTTGTCAAATGAGTCCGTTTCTCTGGCGTGAGGAAAGTCATCTGGGAAGTTGTATTCAAGCTTGCTCCCAGGAATATAATTTGTTGACAGGGTACCAGGTGTGATTTCTTTTCATTTATGGTGTACCCCAGACAAGTCAGTACCCTTTGAACAAAGGCCAGATGATTCAAAAGTATGTCTGGACTTTCTGCCTGAATTAGACAATCGTCCAGGTATGGATATATTTGAATATTTCTTTGCCTGCAGAATGCAATGACTGGAGCTAGGCACTTTGTGAATACCCTGGGTGCAGTAGATAAGCCAAAGGGCAGTGCAGAGAATTGGTAGTGCATGTAGCCTGCTTTGAAGCGTAGGTATCTTCTGCAAGACTCCCTGATAGGGATGTGCAGGTAATCTTCTTTTAAGTCTAGTGTTGCCAACCAGGCATCTTTGCCTAGCATAGGAAGCAGCTGAAGAGTCAGCATTTTGAATTTTGGAATCACCAGAAAGGTAATTTAGAGTAGAAAGGTCCAGGACAGGACGCCTTGTATTGCCTTTTCTGGGTACCAGAAAAAGTCTCGAATAGAAACCTTGTCCCTTTTCCTCTTCTGGTACCAACTGAATAGCCCCCGTGCTTAAGAGAGAGAGTACTTGATTTTGGGCCTCTGTCCACTGACTTGGGGGTAGATCTGGCCATCCACTTGGTGTTGGTAAGGTGTGGAACTGAAATCTGTATCCTTGGGACACTATATTTAAAACTCATTTGTCCTGGGTAATGAGTTCCCAGTTTTTGGCCTGCAGACCAATCTTTCCGCCTAAAGGAGCATTCAGTTGGGAAGTGCTTGGAAATTTTAAAAGCAAGTAATTGAGACAGTTTTCCACAGGGGGGGGGTCTTACTACTCCCTGATTTGGGTGCCAAAGCCCCCCACTGCTTAGTCTTGTGTGTCCCCTGGGACTGAAACCTGGGGTTTTTGCTGTGTCTGGGTTTGGGTTGAGAAGACCTGGAAGGGGCTGGAAAGGACAAATTCTTAAGAGGGCCAGTGCCTACTAAATATAGGAGGCTGAACTTGCAAGAAATCTTTAACAGTTTGCATAGATTTAGCTTTATCTTCCATCTTTTTAAGGACTTCCTCAGCCTTGTTGCCAAACAGGCAGTCCTGATTTAAGGGAGCATCCAATAATTTAGCTTTAACATGATCAGGCAAAGATTGCTCCTTAAGCCAAGCATGCCTTCTGAGCAGAGACCCAGTAACAGCAGCCTTGCAAGAGGCCTCTAATGAATCAAATCCATATTGCAAGGTATGTTTTCCAACCTGTTCAGCAGAATGCATTAAATCCTGTAATTCTTTATTTTCCGCACAGTCAAGAATCAACAAAATTTTCTTTTTAAGCAATCCTATAACATGTTGCTGATACTTTTAACATATGAAACTGGAAGTTTAAAGCCCTAATGGCCAGGGTTGCAAAAGTGTAAACCTTCTTACCCCATCTATCCAGCACCCTGGAGTCTCTATCAGAAGGGGTAGGATTTTTAGCAGTAGAAACCTTAATGTCCTTGGGACCCTGTGAAATAGTCTCTGGATCCGCAATAGGATTTTTAAAAAGGAACTTGTGTGAATCAGGAACCCTGTAATATGTCAGGTTTTCTGGGAGCAGGAGGCAAAGAATCAGGGGCCAAACTAGATTCCGAAAAAGCATCATCAACAATGTCTAGTACAGGAGGAATAGCTAAAGGCCTATGCTGAGGCAGGAGTAAGAAATCCCTAAGCCTCTTTTTTGAATCAGAAAAATCCTGGCTTTCACAGTAGAAATACTCCCTTAGAGTATGTAAGGTTTCACCAAAAGAAAAATCCTCTGGAGGGGAAGCAGAGGGAATAGAGTCCTCTGCATCAGAATCCTCATAAGTAGATAAGGGCAAATCCAGATCATCAGAAGAATCAGAAAAATCAGAATCCTGGTCAGAAGATTCATAAACAACTTCAGTCCTATGTCTCTTAGAAGGGGGGGGTTGGCTTCCCCTGATTAGAGTTATAAGATCTTCAGCCATTCTTATTTGTTTTTTAGGCATAGAGGCCTGAGCATGCGGCCTGGTCGTTGGTTTTTTAGGCATGGTTCGAGATTTAGGCCTAAATGAAGAAGGAGGCGTCGGTTTAATATGCAAGTCCGTAGGCCTGAATACACCCTCAGAAGCCAGTGCCTGAACAGCGGCTCCGGACCCATCCAAGGTAGAGACATCCGCGGGTTCTATAGTTGAAGCATCTTGCGGCATATACCAGACTCCGAATGGGTCTTAGTAGAGGCCTGCGAATCAGAAGTAGCGGGTATCAGGGGCTGGGAATACTGGCGAACTAGCGACTGGCTTAGGAAAAGCATCATCAGTAGTTTTGGACCTCAACGGCCTGTCTCTGTCTTTATCTTTGCGTTTTTTCGAAATCCCGGTAGTCGGATGGCTAACCAACAATTCTGGATAATTAAACAGAGAATTGAAATATTTAGAGGCAAAAATATATAGACGGATAGTGCGCTGATTAAATAAAGCACAAAACCGGCAGCAAGGTACGTCATGGTCAGGGCCTAGGCAAGGGATAAAGTACAAATGAAAATCTTTATGAGGTATTTGCTTTCCACAAGTATTAACTTTTACTGACATCGGTAAGGAGCAAGAAAAAGTTTCCCCAACGGGGTACTTAGCTTTAGTTGAAGACTTCGGTTCTGAAACTCGAAAACAAAAATTTCAGGAGTCGGCCGACCGGCACTTGCGAACTGCTTCTGCTTCGGGCACCGCACAGCAAGAAAGACTGATGTAATGGCGTCGGCTGCATGTTTTATACCCCTGACATCATGGAAGAAGGGACAGCAACCGACGTAGGACCCAAGACTTTGTTAATCAGGCTGACTGAGGGCTACAGCAAGCAGATAACCCAAATGTAATGACTGCAACACTGAAACACGAAGAACATCTATAAGTTAGGGCAGAAGAGCAAACTGGTTTATAGTTTGGACTTTGTTCCTAGATGTCAACTCTGTTTTTACTATTAATTTTAGTCTTCTAAAATATTCCTTACTAAATTTTATTCATATTTGTTTATGTTTTATTCTTGATTCTTCATCAATTCTCAAATATTTATAGACTCCCTCTTGTTCAAGTTCTGTCCCAAACTGATGTTTATTGGGTGCTGCAACTTTCCTGCTTTAAAGGTTGCTTTGGCACATTTATCAACACCAAATAACATTCTTATGTCATCGGAAAGTTTTGACCACTTGCAGTTGTCCTTTCGGTTCCTCATCTGATGAACTATACAGTTTTAAATCATTCACAAAAAAAGATGAGAAGCCTTTATACTTTTTTGTTTTCTGGTAGCCAAATTGTAGCCCTGATCTAATCTGTTAAGTAGACTGCATAATGGATTAAGGGCAAGACAAAAGATCAGTGGTGACAAAGTCACACTGGAATATCCCCCATTGAATTTTTACTTCTGGAATAATAATTTGTCCTTACTGTTTCATGTTCGCTGCAATGTAATCAATCGGTGTAGGGTATATTTTATACATTTTTAAGCACTCTTTTATCCATGAATGTGGGATACTGTTAAATGCTTTTTTGTAGTCTATCCGAGTCATACTTAGACTGTTCCCCTTTTTTCCATTATGACTTTATTTAACAACAAATGATCCTTTGTTCCATATGACTTTCTTTTGTTACCCTTTTGTTCTATTGCCATGACTGAGTGTTCTTCTAAGTAACTATAAATTGTCGGCATCAATTCCAGTGTATAGTTCAGACCAGTAGTTTTCAACCTTTTTACAGCTGGGAACCTGTGAAAATAGGACAATTATTTTGAGGACCAGTACGGCAGAAATAAGAACCTTTACTTATAAGGAACCAATTACAACAATCACTGTTTGAGTGTTATATGCCAAAGGATATGAAGTCAGAAACTTCAATCCGTTTTATGAGAAACAGACCAGAAATATGGGGCAAAAATCTGGACAGTTGAGTGGTATGCTACCTACCTCTTAAACACACACACACACACACACACACACACACACACACACACACACACCTACCTTACCATTGCTCTCAACCAAAAAAGGACAAATCCAGAAATAATCAGGGACACTTTTCATATATTAGTATTATTAACTTGAGACTTTGATAAAATAACAGAATATGAATGAATATGCATTTTTCTAAAGTAAAAGAAGTCTCTGTAACTCTAATTATTATTTATTAAGTGTAATTCATTACATTTTCTCAAAAAAATTCATACAAATTCATCACTTTTAGGTGGGATTACGAGAGACAGAGCTACAATTTCAGTCAAAATCAGGGACTGTTAAGAGGTATGCACCCACCTGCCTCTTACACACACACACACACACACACACACACACACACACACACACACACACACACACCCCTACCTCCCTCCATCCCTCTTACACACACAAACATACACACTTCCCTCCCTCCCTTTTAAACACAAACATCTCCCCCTCTCCTAAACACACACATGCGCCATACCTCTCAACCTCTTAGCACAAAAAAAAAATCATGGCAAATCCAAAAATAATGGTGGGACAAAGCCCCCAAAATAGGGACAAACTTTAAATACTGCTCTCACAAACTTATAAAGTTGCTAGAATAAAAGGTATTGTGTCATTGTGAATTTTCTGATGGACATGGAGTATGAAAATCAAATGCCCGCCATTTAGTGAATTCTGTACTCTCAAGATTTGCCACAATAAACCCCAAAAAATATGAAAAACAGACTAAAAAATATGAGGCAAAAATCCGGACAGTTGAGAGACGCACCTCTCTCCCTCATCACACACACACACACACACCTACTTCTCACTTGTCCGTTTGTGGTCTACATTTCAAATGTCTTCTGGCATTCAAATTCCATGCATATTGAAGACAAAGATGCAAACAGCAGGTCATACAGACGCAGAAGATGAGAATAGGTTGCACACACCTGTCATGTCTCTGTGACCAGACACAAAGGACGTTCTTCTTAAAAAAAAAAAAAAAAACACCCTTAAAAAGAAAATAAGTCTCCCGGCCAGCAGCCCCCCTCTCAGCCAGTGGGACCTACTCTTTCATGGATCTGCAAGAAATTTTTGCCGGACCAAACCCGGTGTGCAGACTGGCAGCTGGAAAACACTGGTTTAGATGTCGGAAGACAAGTTATTGCTCTATGGTTTTTAGGATAGCTTGCAGGCTCACTTAAGTAAGAGTATTGTTTTTCCCATTGTTAACCAGGTTGGTGTCTGATCAGGGTGCACATACAAAGAGTTCTTACTCGTGGCTAAATCTTCATGTAAAGATGTTAGTACTTTTAGCCAGAAGGAAGGTACTACTGCAGCTTGGCCTATGGTTTTCCAGTTAGAAGCTTTTCTTAACTTTGTTTCAATCTCTCTGGCCATACATTTGAACTTCTTATTCTTCCTTTTACTTCTTCTATCCATTTAGCATCTTTGTTATGTTTCACAGGATCCTCATAGAGATTTCTCCAAAATGTATCTTCTTTTTTTGATGGTGTTTCATTTCCTTTTGCCTGGTTTCCCATTTGTCTATAAAACTTACTTTGGTCATCAATAAATTGCTTATTTCATACTTTTCTTCTATATTTATCTGCATATCTTCTATGTTTTTCTGCCTATGCTGAGAATTTCTAGTTTATCATTTGTGATAGTGCAGGACAGATCCTGCTCTATTCTAATACTGCGTATTGCTTTTATCATGTCTTGAGTATTTTTGTTACTCCGTTTCCTCTTCTATAATCTTCTAACAGTGACACTTCTTAATTGATTTATATTTTTCTCTATTCAGTACTTCCATGATGGCATTTGATTTCTCCCCTTCCTTTCCCTTACAGCCCTATGTCTTTGTGGTAAGACTTCATCTAATATTACTTTAACCACATAGTAATACCTATTTACTTCTTTTGTATCTCATGAATCTATAAGAACAGTCCTAATTACTGTGTTCATTTGTTTCATCCAGACTTCTAACTTTTTGGATGTTATTGCCTTTCTGTAGTCCCTCTCACTGATCTTAATATGTCTGTCCATCACTATTAAATCAAGAGACTCTTCTTAGATTTTCTTCTAAGTTGAGAGCACATTCTTTGTTCGCCATTTCCTGCGGGCATTCCATAAAAAGTTCCAGAGCATCTTCTTGTGCCACATTCTCTTCACTGTCAACCTGTGTCATCCGTTGCTCTGTCATATGGGAATTCACTGGCCTATCACTCCACAACATTGACTGCATCAGAGTTCATAGGTAGGTACTAGGCTATCGGCCCAAGGGCCTACGTAAGCTTAGCCAGCAAGGTTCCACAGCTTACGCCACCCAAGAAAGTTATTTTCCTGTGCCACTGTCGAGCAGAGACACAGAAGTGATCCCCGGCGCGTATTTCCTATTTCCCATCCATTCATCAAGATTTTTCTTGAAGCGTGCTAATGAACTTTGTTGACATAGATGGGTAGCTTGTTCCTGTTTCTTCCCTTGCTGTACAATTCCAACTGAACTTTTGTACTGGTTTTCTATGGAAGCGTCCAAATATCTTCACATGGCAACTGATTAGAGGTTTCCCACTCCACTGGTTTCTCCTTAATTTAGGGATCCATTGCTCTCTCCTGCTGTGATGCTATCAGAGTTAGATTTCCTACACTAAATCCTTCACTTTGTATGTAATCCATAACTTCAATTTCTATTTCCTTAACTTCGCCAACACTAATCTCCTTTTCTACTTTTCTTCTGTTTTCTTATTTTTTGTATTGTAAAATATATCTGGATGGCTTTGCCTATATTTCTATTCAAATATCTTTGGTGCTGCTCTTTTTGTACTGATTAGTTTTGCTTTTCTCCTTTGCACAAATAATGCACCATATTAAATATGTTTTTCTTTCAATGTCCATATTTTTTCTTCAGATCTCCTGCTCCACCTGTTTCTCCTTACTTGGGGGACTCGTTCCATCATGCTGTGATATAGCCTGTGTTAGACTTTTTACACTAACTCCTTCACTTCACAGGTATTCCACAACCTCAACTTCTATTTTTTTTTTAACTTCTACTTTACTAATCTGCTGTTCTACTTTCCCTCTTTGTGTTCTTATTTTTTGTATTGTGAAATTTTCTGTATCTGGAATGCCTCTGCCTGTATTTCTCTTCCAATATCTTTGGGGCTGCTTTTTCTGTATTGATTAATTATTCTTTGCATAAATATATTGCACCATATCAGATTTTTTTTGTCTTTCCCATGTCCATATTTCATTTTTACACCTTTCAAAAATCTCTAGATTTTGTTCCTTATATTTTCACACTTCCTTAATTGCTTCTTTTCCCAAACAGCCCAAGGTTTCTTGGTCTATATGATGTTTTTCATAAATCTGTTGTATTAATGAACACAAATTTTTATTTGAAGCTTCTGACAGTTTTTCTTATGCAAGTATTTTTCTTTCCTTTAATTTCCCTCAATCTTTTTGTATGTTTTCCATTTGGAAATTCTGGACTTCTTTCATAATGGTAACAATACATAACTTCTTTCTTATCCTCAATAGTCCACTCTGTCGTGTTTACTGCTCTTTTTTGGCCCATTAGTTTTTGTAATTTTTGAGGACTACTACTTCCTTCTACAACAGGAGGGCCCATCTTCCCCTTGGACCTGGCCTAACCCCGTTGTAGAAATATTTTGGTGTCTTGAAGATTCTACACTGTCATTTTTCCTAGTCCTGGCACCAGTGCACCTACCAGGATTGGGCACTTTCTTATCCTAGGTCTTGTGTACCCAGCTGTTTTTTTAACCTATTTCTGTCAATGATATATGCTATATAAAAATACAATCTATATGTCAGTATTGTTTTGGTGACATTTTGTGAAAAAACAGGGTCCACCTTGTGAAGGTACTCATCAAGACTTGAAGATGAATTCAGTTCCAGCAATACTACTCTCTCCTCTGCTTGCTGACTTATCTCTCCATTCAATCTCCTAATGTGGAGGCCTTTATGATCCCCAACATCAACCTTCTCTTTCTTCTGTTCCACTTACAGACTTAGCCAACCCTAAAAGGGGATGAAGCCTCCTTGCAGTCTAAGGAAGATCATTAAGTGCCACACAGCTTTTCGTCTTTGTGTGCTGGCTAAGTCATCACAAGGATTAAACTGCTGCAGTAAACCAAGGCAAAAAATGCACATACATAAATTATAAACCAAAACACTAACTGAATGGTCTTTTCTGGCAGCTCTCAAAAGGAAACCTTAACCTTAAATACAAAAATACAGTTTCCTAACTATTCCTCATTTGTCAGAAATAGTTAATCCATTCAGCCCCACAGGAAGAAATGAAAGGTTTTCTTTTGGTCCTAACCTGGAATGTCTAAAATTCATGATTTTATATATATATATATATATATATATATATATATATATATATATATATATATATATATATATATATATATTTGCTCTCTTACTGTTGGTATAACCTCAGAGGTAGAATATTTACAGAATGATGTTTGAGAGCAATGCCTCCAAACTGGGTGAAAAAACATAGGGAAACAGGATAGCATGGTTGGCAGTCTAGGATTTTGTAAGCTAAAGCAAACCCCTCATAAGCAGGAACACTACTGTAATAAGCAACAGGAAGCAAAGTTCACTAGCCTGAACTCTTCAGGGTAAATCCAGTGTCCAGGCAGGCTCGCAGATCAACTCAGGTGGTCAACTCGCTTTTGCCAAACAGTTTGAAGCTAAACGAGTTGGCCTTGGTCTGCCACCTAGAAGTCAGGTGATAGACACCTTCAGACCCATTCCTAGGGGCTGCATCTATAGGTTCTTTCACTAGTCTGTCTTGCGATTACAATCTGAAGTCCCCTGATGGCCCAATCTAATCTTCAACAGAATAATGTCTTGGTTATCTAGTCAAAGATCAGGCATGCTTATCACCAGAGTCACCTTGGTGATCTGCTCCCTAATTCTGTGCAGGGGAGAATGCCATTTTGAGAAGGCACTGTACAGCTCTCTCGTGTCTTTGGGCCAAAATGCAAAGCAGTTGTTTAGTGACATGACAGCTTGAGTAGCACCCACTAGATTGCACGAATAGGATGTTCTTTAGCTGTTTTAAGTTTCTGTTAATCTTTTGATGAGACTGCCAGAAATTATTGAACCTGTCAAGAAGCTACTATTTATTTATTTGACATTTGTTAACCGGGTTAGTCCAGCTGAGTCATAAAACCTATTTTGAGTGCAGAACCAAGGGAAAAGCTCCAGTACAGAGAAAAATGATAATAGATTACAAACAGTAGTACCTTCTTCTTCTTTCAGCTGCTCCCGTTAGGGGTCGACACAGCAGATCAACTGTTTCTACTTCATCCTGTCCTCTGCATCTTGCTCTGTCACACCAACCACCTGCATGTCCTCTCTCACCACATCCATAAACCTTATCTTAGGCCTTCTTCTTTTCCTGTTACCTGGCAGCTTCATCCTTAGCATCTTTTTCCCAGTATACTCTGCATCCCTCCTCAGCACATGTCCAATCCAGCGCAATCATGCCTCTCTGGCTTTCTCTCCAAACCTTCCAACCTGGGCTGACCGTCTAATATACTTATTCCGGATCCTGTCCATCCACGTCACACCCAGTGCAAATCTTAACATCTTCAACTCTGCCACATCAAGCTCTGACTCCTGCCTTTTTGACAATGCCATTGTCTCCAACCCATATAACACAGCTGGTCTCACTACCCTCTTGTAGACTTTCCCTTTCACTCTTACTGGTACTCGTCTGTCACAAATCACTCCTGACACTCTTCTCCACCCACTCCATCCTGCCTGTACTCTCTTCTTCACCTCTCTTTCACACTCACCATTACTCTGAACTGCTGATCCCAAGTACTTAAACTCATCCACCTTCGCCACCTCTACTCCCTGCATCCTCACCATTCCTCTATGCTCCCTCATATTCACACACATATATTCTGTCTTAGTCCTGCTGACCTTCATTCCTCTTCTCTCTAGAGCTTATCTCCATCTCTCCAGGGTCTCCTCCACCTGTTTCCTACTCTCACTACAGATCACAATGTCATCTGCAAACATCACAGTCCATGGGGACTCCTGCCTGATCTCGTCTGTCAACCTGTCCATCACCATTGCAAATAAGAAAGGGCTCAGAGCTGATCCTTGATGTAATCCCACCTCCACCTTAAACGCATCCGTCACTCCCACCGCAGACCTCACCGCTGTCACACTACCCTCGTACATATCCTGTACCACTCTTACATACTTCTCTGACACTCCCGACTTCCTCATACAACACCACAACTCCTCTCTAGGCACCCTGTCATATGCTTTCTCTAAATCCACAAAGACACAATGCAACTCCTTCTGACCTTATTTGTACTTCTCCATCAACACTCTCAGAGCAAACATTGCATTTGTAGTGCTCTTTCCTGGCATGAGACCATACTGCTGATCACTAATCATCACCTCCCTTCTTAACTTAGCTTCCACTACTCTTTCCCATAACTTCATGCTGTGACTGATCAATTTAACCCCTCTGTAGTTACTACAGCTCTGCACATCACCCTTATTCTTAAAAATCGGTACCAAAACACTTTCTCCATTCCTCAGGCATCCTCTCACTTTCCAAGATTTCATTAAACAATCTAGTTAAAAACTCCACTGCCATTTCACCTAAACACCTCCATGCTTCCACAGGTATGTCATCTGGACCAACAGCCTTTCCATTCTTCATCCTCTTCATAGCTATCCTTACTTCCTCCTTGCTAATCCACTGCACTTCATGATTCACTATCCACACATCATCCAACCTTCTCTCTCTCTCATTCTCTTCATTCATCAACCCCTCAAAGTACTCTTTCCATCTGCTCAACACACTCTCCTCGCTTGTGAGTACATTTCCCTCATTATCCTTTATCACCCTTACCTGCTGCACATCTTTACTAACTCGGTCCCTCTGTCTAGCCAAGTCCTTTTCTCCCTCCTTAGTGTCCAACCTTTTTATACAACTCTTCATACGCCTTATCCTTAGCCTTCGCCACCTCTCTCTTTGCCATGCACCTCATCTCCTTAAACTCTTGTCTACTTTCTTCATCTCTTTGACAATCCCACTTCTTCGCCAACCTCTTTCTCTGTATACTCTCCTGTACTTCTTCATTCCACCACCGGGACTCCTTGCCCTCCTCCTTCTTTCCAGATGTCACACCAAGCACCTTTCTAGCCATATCTCTTACTAGCTCTGCTGTAGTTACCCAGCTATTCGGTAACTCTTCACTGCCACCCAGTGCCTGTCTTAACTCTTCCCTGAACATCACCTCACAATTACCCTTTTTCAATTTCCACCATTTGATCCTTGGTGCTGCCCTCACACTCATCCTCCTCTTCTTGATCACCAATGTCATCCTACAAACCACCATCCTATGCTGCCTAACTACACTTTCCCCTGCCACCACTTTACAGTCTCCAATCTCCTTCAGACTGGTCCTTCTACGTAAGATATAATCCACCTGTGTGCATCTTCCTCCACTCTTCTATGTCACCTTATGCTTCTCCCTCTTGTTAAAATACATATTCATCACAGCCATGTCCATCCTTTTCGCAAAATCCACTACCATCTGACCTTCTGCATTCCTTTGCTTAACACCATACCTACCCATCACTTCCTCATCCCCTCTGTTCCCTTCACCAACATGCCCATTGAAATCTGTACAAACAGTAGTATAAACAGGGAAATACAGATGTCATACAGTGTTACCAAGCTGCAAAATCCTTTACTAATGCATTCGATGCGGACCTACAAGAATGCATGGATCATGCTATCCCAAGCAAAACCAAAACTCACTCTTCCAAGAAAAGGAAACCAGTCTGGTGGACCCCTGCCATTAACAAGCTACACAATAGAAGGAGGAAACTAGTACTGAAAAGTGTAAAATCCCAAGAAGGGAAGACATCCCTGATTAGTATCAGCAAGAAACTACGATCCCTCATAAAATCATCCAAGGCGAGCTTCGAAAGAAAAATTGCCAAGGACTCCAAAGATAACCACAAGGCATTCTTTAGCTATGTCAAGAATCTAAGTGGCAATGCTCAGACCTGCTCAGAGTTAGTGCAGAATGGCACAAAATACACTGACCCAACCAATATCGCCAACATCCTGGCAAACAGGTACAATGTAAACTTCACCCCCTCTCACCCCCAAAACAACCCATAACCATAACAGAAGAATGTAGACCCGCTGAAATCACAGACACTCAGGTTAAACCAGCCCTCTCCAAAGCCAAAAACACAGCATCAATGGGACCGGATGGTGTCCCAGGCTGTGTCCTACACAAGCTCAAAGATGAACTAACCCCTCACCTAAACACACTGTTCAAACTCAGCCTCTCCACAGGCTACATACCCACAGAGTGGTGCACAGCATTGGTTATTTCGCTCCATAAAGGTGGAGCCGCAACAGACCCCGGGAACTATCACCCTATAAGCCTGACTAGCTTGATCTGCAAGGCTATGGAATGCATCATCATGGAACTCATTAACAGAGACATTGGGAACCTCCAAACACTGGACCCAACCCAGTTCAGCTTTGTTAAGGGCAGATCATGCCTCCTAAACCTGATGGACTTCTCTGAAACAGTTACCAAGGCTATAGACGAGGGAAAGGTGGTACACACACAGCCTACCTAGACCTAGCAAAGGCCCTCGACACCATTCCCCATTCTGGTATTATAGACAAGCTCACCAGCCTGAACATATACCCCTACGTCATAAGACGGGTTGCCAACTGGCTCACGGACAGAACCCACATAGGTTTAGGTTCATATTAGGTTCATATTAGGCTATCTGCCCTAGGGCATTTATAAGCCTAGCCAGAGTGTGTTTGGCTTTCGCCACCCATTTTAAATTAATTTTGCTATGCCCTTTTTCGAGGTTAGTATACTGTGCCTCTGTCTAACAGTGACACAGAAGTGATACCCGGGGTAAACCTACGATCTCCCATCCACTCATCAAGATTCCTCTTGAAGAGAGTCAATGAGGGACTCTGCCTAACCTGGACTGGGATTTTATTCCAGAGTGAAGGGAGCATCTGGGTTATGAATCTGTCCCTCCAGCATGTCCTATTTATTTCAGTGCTGAGGTTCAAGTCTCTTGAGCGCGTAGCTTGATGGGATTTGGATGTTCTGAGGTGCCGCATGTCCATTAATTCCGGGTTGGACATGGCTTTATACGTCAGGCACAGATCGCCTCTGAGCAGGCGGTATGCCACTGAGTAGAGCTGGAGTTTCTTTAACCGGGCAGCATATGGCATCTGTTTGAGCCCTTTGATCCTCTTGGTGAGGTACTTTTGGGGTCTTTCCAGTTGCTGCAGGTGTCTGGTAAGGTACATCCCAAAAGGGGCATTGTACTCAATTATGGGCCTGATGAGGGATGAGTAAAGAGGCACGATGACCTCCCCTAATCTAGATGTGAATCCCTTCATGATTAGGTGGGCTATATAAAATGTTTTTCTAACCACTTTGGCTACATGGTTGTCAAATGAGAGATTGCTATCAACTTGGGTCCCCAGGTCCCTAATTACTTCTTCTGTACTTAATGGATTACCACCTATGTGGTAATTTGTGGGCACTTTGTTTTTGCCAAAGGGGATGACTATACAGTTTTTGGCGTTTAGCTTGAGGCCATGGCTCTGGCACCAGTTGTCTGTTTCTATGAGGCCCTTTTGGAGGATGCTTGTGTCGGCTGGAGAGTCGATTATGGCGCCCAGTTTGCAGTCATCTGCGAACTTGGTCAGCCACAGTCCTTCCGTGTTGGCCTGACCTCCGAGAAATATATACCGAACAAGAGAGGTCCCAGGACTGAGCCTTGTGAGACGCTACTTGTAACTGGTTTGGAGTCTGACATGGCTCCAGCAATTCTAACCATGTGGGTTCTGTCCTTGAGCCAGTTTGAAACCCATCTAGTGACATAGGGGTTTATATTTAAGCTGGTGAGCTTATCTATAATGCCCGAGTGGGGTACTGTATCGAAGGCTTTTGCGAGGTCCAGGTAGGCTGTGTGGACCACCTTCCCCTCATCAATGGCCTTGGTGACCAGGTTTAAGAGGCAGGATCTGCCCTTAAAGCCGAACTGGGTAGGATCCAGTGTCTGTAGGTCTCCAATATCTTTATTTACGAGGTCCATGATTATCCTTTCCATAGCTTTGCAGACCAAGCTAGTCAGGCTTATGGGGCGATAGTTTCCAGGATCCGTTGAGGCACCACCTTTGTGGAGAGGGACCACTGTTGCTGTATGCCACTCTTTGGGTACATATCCTGTAGTAAAGCTGAGATTGAACAGTAGTTTTATGTTTGGGTTTAGCTGTTCATGGAGTTCATGTAGGACGCAGCCCGGGACACCGTCTGGTCCCATTGATGCTGTGTTTTTTGCTTTGGAGAGGGCGGCTCTTACCTAAGCATCTGAGATGTCAGGGGGGCAGCACTCTGCTGGGATAGATATTTGCCCTTTTGGTGGGGGGGGGGAGAGAGAAGTTTGCGCTGAACCTATCAGCTAGGATGTTGGCAATGTCTGTGGGTTTGGTATATTTTTTTGTCATTTTGGACTAATTCTGAGCATATCTAGGAATTCCCACCCAGGTTCCTAACATAACTAAAGAAAGCCTTGTGATTATCCTTAGTGTCCTGTGCAATTTTTCTCTCGAAGTTGTCCTTGACGATTTTATGAGTGCCCGCAGTTTTTTGCTAATACTGATCAGAGATGCCTTCCCTTTTTGGGATTTTGCTCTATCATGTAGTAGCTTCCTCCTTCTATTGTATAGTTTGTTTATGGCTGGGGTCCACCAGACAGGACGTCTGCCTTTAGAGGATTGGGTCTTGGCTTTATTTGGGATTGCATGATCCATGCATTCCTGAAGGTGTTCATAGAATGCGTTTATAAAGGATTCTGCGGTCTGGGCCGTATTTTCCACAGGCCGGGGCTTTGAAGGATTCCACCTCGGTTTTGAGGAGTGTGAAATTTGCTTTAGAGAAGTTTTTCACTGTGGTTTTCTGGGCAGGGGGTGGGGTCGGGATGTGAATATCCAGTGAGATTAGTTTATGGTCTGATCTTACCAGTGAGGGATACACTTCTGGTCTGGAGCATAGAGTCCCCATGTTGGTGATGATCAGGTCCAGTATGTTTTCCCCTCTTGTGGGAGTGGTAACAAGTTGTTCCATAGCATTTGAGTTTATAAATTCTAGGAACCTTTGGGCTAGTGTGTTGGAGCTAGAGTAATGCTCCCAGTCAAGGTTTGGGTAGTTGAAGTCGCCCAATATAATTGTGTTTGGAGAGACCTTCATATTTTCCAGTGTTCTCAGGAAGGCCGAGTGGGGTTCCTGGGTTTGGGAGGGTGGTCTGTAGCAGGCTATAAACTGGAAGGCAGTTTTACCCACTATTAGTTGCACATGGATAGTCTCTGATGCTTCGTGCTGTGCCACCAACCTGGAGGTGTGGGTATCTTTGATGAATATTGATACTCCCCCCTCCTTTTGTGGTTCGGTCCAAGTTTTGGGGCCGAAAAGCATGGTATGAGGTATAACCTGGTAGTGCTGGGGTGCTCTCGGGAGCCTTGAACCAGGTTTCTGTTACTGCACAGATATCGATGTTCTCCATGCTAAGGAGAGTTTCGAGTGCATGCATCTTGAGGTTTAGACTTCTGGCGTTGAGTAGCATTACTCTTAGTTTCTTATCCCTTGTGATACCTATGGAGGTGGGTTTGTCTTTTGAGCCTTGCCTAAAAAAGGCACTATGGGGGTAGCAAGAGCCTTTGCCAATATCCGAAAGCCGTCCCTAACGAAGCATCGTGGCTTGTCGAGCATGTCATCCCAGGCTGACAGGCATTGGATCCCCTTTGAATGACACCAATACTTAAGCCAATTGTTGAAATTGATCATCTTGTCTTCATATTGTGGCATCATTCTTGGTGAGGGTAAGATGCTACTCAAGGTCAGGGTCATACCGGCCTGGGCTACATGCTCAGAGAGCTCCTCTATGTCTCTTTTCATGTAGTCCAGGGAGGTACATCTCAGGTCATTCACACCAGCATGGGCAATGACTGAGTCATATTTGTACTTGCCTTGGAGTGACCTGAGTGCTTGTGTTATGTGGCGGATCCTAGCGTCTGACAGGCAGCTCACCGTGACCTTCTCCTTGTTCAGCCTGGTGAGCGGGATGTCAGTGTGCCTGACGATAGAGTCACCTATTACAAGTGTATCAGGTGTGTTGTTTAGCCTTAAGGGCTGTGACTGTTCGGCACACTGGCTTTGTGAGCTATGTGTTGCACGTGTTTTGTTTTGGGGTAGCGGTTGCCTGGGTGTCTGCTCTGGAGGTCTCTGCTGCTTAGGCAGATTTTTATTTAGAGCCTCTGAGTATGTTTTTGTGTGTTTATGTGTTTGATTTGCTGTCGTGTTAGGTCTATGTGAGACTGGAATTGTAGTGAGTGTGGTTTCCTTCTCCTCCTGACTGGTTACGCCAGTACTGAGTTGAGAGAGCTTAGCCTCCAGTTTGGCTATATGGTTGCATCTCTCACATGTGTTGGAATTTGTTGGGAGGAGGAGAGAGGCAGTTGTAATATTGCCTCAAGATTCCCAGATTCACCAGCTGGACCGGACAGGAGATTGACAACTGACCTTTGGACATGCTAGAATAGTATTGGGAATTCCTTTATAATGGTGAGAGTTGTGAGAGCTAGGTCCGACTCTAAACCGGTTATGAGTGGCGTACCCCAGGGCTCAGTCCTAGGACCCCTCCTGTTCGGCATATACTTCTCAGAGGTACAGGCAAGCACAGGAGGACTATGGCTGACAAATTAGCAGATGACTGCAAACTAGGGGCTATAATTGACTCTCCGGCTGACAGACATCGTCCAAAATGGTCTCTCTGAGACGGATACCTGATGTCAAAATCATGGCCTCAAGCTAAATGCCAAAAAGTGCATAATCATCATCTTTGGAAAAAACAAAGTACCCACAAACTACCACATAGGTGGTAGTCCGCTAAATACAGATGTAATAAGAGATCTGGGGACCCAAGTAGAGAGTAATCTCTCCTTTGATAATCACATTGCCAAAATGGTTAGAAATTCCTTCTATGTGGCCCACGTAATCACAAAAGGGTTCGCAACCAAATCAAAAGAGGTCATTGTGCCCCTCATCACTCATCAGACCCATCATCGAGTACAATACCCCATTTAGGATTTACCTTACAAGACACCTGCAATGGCTGGAAAGACCACAGAAGTACCTCACCAAGAGGATCACTGGCCTCAAACAGATGCCCTATGCAGCCCAACTGAAGAAACTCCAGCTGTACTCAACTGCATACAGCCTACTCAGAGGTGATCTCTGCCTGACATACAAGGCCATGTCCAAACCAGAATTGATGGACATGCTCCACCTAAAGAAAACTATATCCCCTGGAGACACAAGCTCTAGGGATCTAAACCTCACCACAACAATAAATAGGACATGCTGGAGGGATAGTTTCCTGCTCCAGAGACTTCTCATGCTTTGGAACAAGATTCCATTCTACATTAGGCAGAGCTCCCTGCTAACACTCTTCAAGAGAAACCTTGATGAGTGGATGGGAAACAGAAAGTTTACCCCGGGGATCACTTCTGTGGCTCTGCTGGACAGAGGCACCGGGAACTAATCTAAGGGGGCGTCAAAAGCCAACACATTCTGGCTTGGCTTATAAATGCCTTTGGGCAGATAGCCTAGTACCTACCTATGAACCTAAAAGTCTCAAATTACACAGATAATATCAAATACACTGAGTACATACATTGCATAGACAAAACAATACAACAGAGATGGTCGCTACATTTTAAAATATTAAAGTGCACACCATGAGCTAATCCTTTACTTTTTTTTTTTTAAGGCCTGGTAGAGTAATAAAAGTTCAAGGATGAAATAGTAAATAACTGCAGAGCAAGAAAGATGAGAAGAAGGAACCACAGGCAGGAAAAGCTAGGGAGTGTGAGAGAAAATTAAGTGGGATGATGACAAGGACAGGATTTTGAGTTCAAGAAATATTTTTTGACTTCAGCCTTGAAAGAGTTGGTACTGTTAATGCTACTAGGTAGTTTTACCCTTTTAAATAGTTATGGTTCTTGACTTAGTCAGAACTGTATCTAGTATCATCTTAGTTGATTAGTCTACAGGTCAGCATGGTATAGCTCTCAATACCCATTTCGTTTAGGCCTCAGTTATTCCACAGAGTTTCTTGTTCCATAAACTGTGAGACGTGCTATTTGGTGCTGAGTATACTGTAAGGCTACTCTCCATCTTATTATGGCATTGTCTCTTAGTATTACAGCATATACGGTTTCTGAGCTTACAAGACTGACTGTTAAGCATGTCAGACAGCAGTACTGAAATGCGACTCCAGGTGAAGAAAGATCCAGCCACTGACATTTCAAGGAAGGATCCCTTATGTCAGACTGATGAAGGAAAAGAAGCCTTCTGCAGGGGTGTTTACTCCTACCTTTTTTTTTTTGTGTTCAGACAACTGCCAACAAAAAGCTGCTGTACGGCAGGCCAGATACTGTCGATTGTTGTGTTTCCAGTCTTTCATGCTGTGTTTGCTTAGTGGATGCATGTCAGACTGACTTGTGCAGGAGTGTTGCATAATTGCATGCTTTACAACTGCACTGGGGAACACTGTGGAGTGCACTGACAAGGCATGCACATGCCTCTGAAAGCAGGCAACACACAGAAAATGTTGCTGGTCTAAGAACTTAGACAAAATTCTCAGTAGTTCCCACTACACAAATCTCTTCCATACAAACAATTGTTATGATGAAAGTTATACATATATTATTTATTCATTTGGTACCAGCTACGAGGACTGATTTATTTATTGTATTCAATTACTAGGAAAGTCACATTGGGCAATGAAAAAAACCCTTCCAGTGGAGGTCAGTGAAGAAAAGCTCCAGCTTACACAAAATAGTGGAAATATATACACAAGATATATACAGTTTACAAAGATGGCAAACATGTTTGTTAGGGCAAAAGGTGTACATTATAAACAACATTTACATAAAAGGCATAGGGTTGCATTCACATTGCAATACACAGCATACAGAATATTCTCACTACATTACACCATTAACAGTGATGAATGTGTGTGCACAAACTTCACTTTTAGATTCAAAAACTCAGCTGTGTAAAATATGTAATAATAAAGTAAGAGATGATGATGATGATGATAACTATTAATAACACATTTATGTCAACAAGAATTGTTTTGGTTTCACCCTGACACAGGGAAGGAGTGGGGAACAAATTTTAGTCCATAAGGACAAAAACTCGGAAGAAGTATGGGAGATGTGTGGGGCATTAGCGGGGAAGTGTAACAGCCTAGCCGGGGAAGTGTAACAGCCTAGCCAGGTGTCTGCCAGTTATTTTAGTTGTGGTTTAAAGGACTTTACTAGAATATCAGTTTGTCTGAGAGGGAGAGGAATGAAGTTGTACTTTTTGGAGATGTCGTTGGAGTATAGCGAGTCTCTTGATGAGTTGTTTGATTTGGTTACGAGAAGCTGGTGCAGAATTCTGTTAGTGGAGTAGTATGTGATACTGCCATTTAGAGATGGACAACTTCCTGGTTTGTTATTGAGATTCTGAGAAGTCCCTAGCAGTGAGAAGGTCAGGTAGTGTGGTAGTTCTGCCCAGTTAAACTGTTTCAGGGTCAGAAAATGGTGTCCTGTAAGGTAAATTAGCTGTGAATCTAGCAAATTTATTATAGCATGATTCTAGTTGACCCCTCTGCGTAGATTTTCAGTTTGTAAAAATGTGAGTGGCATAAAGCAATGCTGGAAAACAGTGAGTCGCGACTATATGCTTTCTAGCATTATCAATTAGATAATGTTTGGTCCTATAGACGGAGATGAGGTTTTGGTGGGGTTTTTTTTGTTTTTTTTTTTAACTGCTCATTTTATTTGAACGTTGAATTTCATATTTTCATCTGTGATTATGCCTAAAAGTTTGGTGTGAGAAACGAGTTCAATTTTTGTATTCTGATGATGTTATATTGAAAACTACTTCTTGTGCATTCAATTGCCCTGGAGTAAATACAATTGATTTACTTTTTCAGGATTTAGAAGCAAGTAAAGCCATTAGCCATGCTTCTTTGGAGGTAAAGGAAATTTTTTGTAATTTTTTTCCAAGGTTTGGACAGAACAGATTAAGTTGGAGTCATCCGCATACTGAACTACAGAGGTGTGCTTACTTTTATTTTATTATTTTATTTTACATTTGTTGACCGGGCTAATCCAGCTGGATATATGTCCATTTTCAGCAGAGGCCCGTGGAGAAAAGCTCCTCGAAAACACAGTAAAATTTATATATAAAAATAACAATATTTAACAGGTACTGGTACAATACAAAATTAAGCAATTTTATACATGATAGATTTTACAGATGTGGGTACATTAATATATAAGCAAATATTTTCACTTCAAAACATGTTTGATTACAGAATCATATGACTTGTAACATTTGTTAGTATAGGTAGGTAGTGTTGAAGACATTTTAGGGATATTGATGAAGACATTTTAATAAAATATAAGGCCTGTTATCTTTATGGTTTTCAATAGGCAATTAGTATATACAGTTAATAAGACAGGTAGGTAGTGTTGAAGACATTTTAGGGATATTGATGAAGACATTTTAATAAAATATAAGGCCTGTTATCTTTATGGTTTTCAATAGGCAATTAGTATATACAATTAATAAGACAGGTGTCTTTGTGAAAAAATAATGTGTACTTAGTCTGGGTTCACACGGGGGCAAAACCAATGGGATTTAAGGTAGGATTTCAGCTTGCTTTTAAATTGTGTTAGTGAGGAAAGGGAGGTCAGGTCACTGGGGAGAGAGTTCCAGGTTTTACCCACAGTATCAGGAGTGGCCTTAAGTCAACTGGTGCCCTAGGCAAAAGGGCTACTACGGCGCCCCCACCACACCACCTGGTGCCCCCATCTTGGTCTACCTACACCAAGTAAATACTGGAAAAGCATCCCTGCTACAGCGGTGCCCTTGGCGGCTGCCTAGTTGGCCTATGCCTAAGGCTGGCTATGCACGGTATTAGAGAACAGAATCACCAGCCATATTGTAGGTTTTACCTATTTGTACTAATATTTTATTAGATGAGCGTAGGGCCCTAAGGTTGTTGTAGGGGATGATAAAGTTGGTAAGAATTGGAGTGCTAGTATGCTGATACAGGATTTTGTAGGCAACTGTTAATTGTTTGAATAGAAGTAAATTTGGCAACTCTAGCCATCCTAGTTGTTTATAATTAGTACAGTGATGGTCTTGCTGTCTGCTGGTCCTTTACAAATATATTAAAACTTGGAAGGCAAAGGATTGATCCTTGGTGAACAACAGAAGGATGAGAGAATGCATTTTGCCACGTACCTACCCAATAGATGTCAGACAGTCATCTTTGAAACCATGCAAGTGATGATGTAGAGTGCGCAAAGGTACACAGTTTGTGTAATAACTTCTGAAGGGATACGAAATCAAATGCTTTTGACAGGTCTACCCAAGTGCAGGTGTCAGACTGCCAGTATTTCTATGTACATCTACACTATGGATAAAGATGAGAAAGGCAGTAATGGTAATATGGTGAGGATGAAACCCATGTTAAGACTGGAGTAACAGATTACTTTCAGTGACTTAATTGAATAGCCAATATTAGATACATTTCTCAAAGGTTTTGGACAGAGGAGACAGAATAGCTACTGGTCGACAGTCTGATATGTCTGTAGAGGTAGGATGCACAATTTTTTTTCACAATTAAGGAACATAGCATTTGGTGATAGATCTATTTACTACAATGGATATCCCAATGCATCGGCTGCAATGTTGATGCATTCAGCTGGTATACATTCTGAGTCTAGATATGTTGGTTCCAGATGAAGAGGTCTCCTAATATAGGATGCAGATAGGTTTAATGGTCAGTTTGTTATTTTTGTCTGCTTGAGGAGTGTTGGTCTGGAAGTACTGTGGGTGATTAGAGACACTACTGTTTGCATGAAGAGACTGTTGAATTGATTTGCTATGCCACCTGAATGGATGTGTAGGGATGGAGTGATTTGTGTGGAGAGTCCTTGTTTTAGGAGACATACTGTTGACCAGAAGATTTGGGGGTTGTTTTAATTACATTTTTGAGAGTTCATGTAGTAACCTTATCTGTTTTAATGTATTTAACCATATTTATGTGTTCCCTATAGTCTTATGGTTATCTTACAACCATTTTTTCTAACCCTTATCTCTCATTTATGAGTTGATTCTTTGGTCAGCCAGGGTGCTGGATTGGCTTTGACTCTTGTGGCTCTGACAGGAGAGTTCATTTAGAATTACTTAAAAATATTATGTTGAATTCATATAAAGCTTAATCTAGGGGTGGTGTTTTTAAAAGTTTCCAGTTACATTAATTCAAGTTTTTAATATATGTTGCTCTTTGGAAGGATTTAAGATTTCTTATCTGGTTGTGGCAGTGTTTGCTTCAGTTACTAGTTTCATATGGCAAATGTGGGGTGGTGATCTCTAAGTGAATTTGATAAATAGCCTGAGGAAATGATACTGCTGGGAGAAATGGTAAGGATTCAATGAATAATAGGTTGCTTAGTACTAGTTTTTCTATGACATGTAGGGATACAGTTGAGTTGTGTGATGCCATGCAAGTTTATAGTGTGTGAGGTCGTCATAGTTTAAAGTATGCCAGTTGACAATAAGGTTGTCTAGTGTTACTGTTTTTTAATTGATGTTCATAGACATGCAACAGAACAGTCTTTAGTAGTACTGGCATAGTTTCCAAGAGGGATACAGGTTGCAACAATGCAGACTTATGACTGCTGAGTTTAAGGAAGGAGATCAGACGTTCTGCATTATTCTGGGGCAGTGAGTGAAGAAGACAACAGTACAAGATTTTTGAACAGTATTGTTGTACCTCCTGTTTTTGTATCCAGGGGATGTGATTTCCTCATCTTTTTTTTTCCTTAGCCATGTCTCAGTTACAACTGGTATGTCTGGACATGGAAATCTGGCATTTTATTACATGTGCTTTTGAAGTTTATGCTAAGTACTGAAGGCCAGTAGGTTTTGCTCATAGGAGGTTACTAGGCTATTGGCCCTAGGGCCTTTATAAGCCTAGCCATGTTATACCCTTGTTCCCTAACTGATTAAATTGTATGGTCTATATTTGCAGGGTGAGTCTATGATCAGCACCGACTGCCCTTATCCAAGAGGGACACAGATGACGCCCCCGGGGTAAATTTATGGTCTCCCACCCAGTTGACTAAATTACACTTAAACAGGGTCATCGAGGAGCTCTGTTTTACGTGAATTGGGAGTTTGTTCCAGAGAAGTGCTAATCTCTGTGAGACGTCTCTCTCTCTCTCTCTCCAGCATGTCCTGTTAATGTTGCAGGCTAGGTTAAGATCCCTAGAGCGAGCGAATCCTGTCCCATTTGACTTGCGGAGGTACAGCATTTCCATTAGGGCAGTGTCCAAGACTGCTCTGCAGGCCAGGCACAAGTCGCCTCTCAGCAGCCTATTCCATGTAGGTCATGTGTTGAAGACCTTGAATTTTCTTGATGAGAAACCTCTGAGGTCTCTCCAGCTGCTGCAGGTGTCTGGTGAGGTACATACAGAAGATAGCATTGTACTCTGTTAGTGGTCTGATGAGGGATGAGTACAGGGAAGTTGTAACATCTTTAGCCCTGGATTTGATGCCCTTACTTATGAGATGTGCAACACAGAAGGCCTTCCTTACCACTGTGGACACATGGTGATCGAAGTTAAGGTTGCTATCAACCTGTGTTCACAAATCTCTCACCACAGGGTTTGAGCTAAGGGGAGTACTATTAATATTGTAATTTGCGGGGACCTCCCTTTGCCAAATGGGATGATAATGCATTTTTTGTGTTTAGTTTAAGTCTGTGGCTTTGCCACCAATCATTTGTCTGTGTAAGCCCTTGCTGTAGTACGTCAACATCGTTGGGAGACTCAATGACTGTACTCAGTCTGCAGTCACTGATGAACTTGGTAAGCCACAGGCCATCTATTTTCGCCTGGACGTCTGAGAAATAGATTCCAAACAGTAGGGAGCCCAGCACAGATCCTTCCAGTACACCACTGGTAACTGGTCTGCTAGTAGAGGTGGAATCCCCAACTTTGTATGCATTCAGTCAGTGAGCCAGTTGGCTACCCATCTAGTGACATATGGGTTATTTCCCAGCTGGGTGAGTTTCTCAATGATACCAGAGTTGGGGATTGTGTCAAAAGCCTTAGCTAAGTCAAGACAGGTTGTATGTACTTGTTTTGTCCTCTTCCAGGGCTTTGTTGACATTCTTGATGAAATCCACCAGGTTTAATAAGCATGATCTACCCTTAAAGCCAAACTGGGTTGGGTCAATAGTTTGAAGGTCATTATGTCTTTGTTGATAAGGTCTATGATGATTCTCTCCATGGCCTTGCAAATAAGGCCAGTTAGGCTTATGGGCTATAGTCTATAGGGTCGGTTGACAGACCCCCTTTGTGCAAGGGAATTACTGTTGCTGTTTTCCACTCTGCTGGACAAGCCAGTACTTAGACTGGTTGAAGAGAGTGCCAAGTGGTTCTGCTAGGTCCTGTTTTAGACCAAACTGCGGTGGTGGTGCTGCGGTAGCATTGTTGCCTCACAGTAAGACGTTGTCCGGTTCGAGTCTCAGCTAAAAGCGTCTTCTGTGTGGAGACATGCGTGAATGGGCGTACCTTCATTGAAGGTTGTGCGTCAGGGCTGGCAACTCGGCACGTAAAAATCTACTGCCAATAATTAGCGGACCGGAGTTCCGCTGTGGCGACCCCTAACCGGGAAAAGCCAAAAGACACAACAAAAGTAGACAGACTGGGATGTTATCCAGTCCCATACAAGTTGTGTTTTTGGCCATGGACAGTGTGGTTATGACATGCTCTTTGGAGATACTAGGTAGAGGGCTGGCGACAAGTATGCTTTGGGGTATGTCTGGTTGGGACAGTGGGGTGAGGTTTATACCAAATCTGTCTGCTAGCAGGTAGGCAATGTCCTCAGGGTCAGTATGAGTTGTACAGTCCACTACTAGTTCAGCACAAAGTTGGGCCCTTCCCTTTTAGATTTCTGATGTAGCTAAAGAAAGATGAGTTGTGTAAAATCTTCCCATAACCATAGATGCCCTTCTCTTCCATGTTGCAGTATTCCAACTCTTGGGTTTCCCTTTCTTGCTACCCGAACGTCTGGCCAGTATTCAAAAGCTTCTATTCACTGCTAGGTGCGTGGGATGTCTGACATTGGCCAAGAGAACTTGGGCCATAAAAGTGACGTCTGCAAGCACCAGTCCTCAGAACTGAGAGCCCCAGTCGGACCCCTGTCCCAGGGAAAAAGTACAGTTGTGTACACATACCATAAATGTAGATGTTAAAGTGTATTCATTATTGCAGTCATCACATTTGAGTTATCCCTGTTAGGGTAGCCCTCGGCCGGCCTAAATACCAGAGGCTTAGTATTTCTGCATCGGTTGCTGTCACTTCAGGACTGACGTCAGGTCGTCAGTAGTATAAAGTAAGGCAGCTGACGTCATTACATCAGTATTTCTTGCCCTAACCTGTCAGGAGCCCCCAAGTGGGAGCCAGATTCTGGTGGAAGAACCCCACCAGTAGAAAGTAAATACCAGTATGTCCTTTGTAAGGAAAGAGAAGAAAGAAGAGTGGCGATGGAGGGAAGGAAATCAGGAGTGCAACAGTGAATACACTCAAACATCTACATTTATGGTAAGTGTATACAACTGTACTACGTTCTTCGTGTTTCACTGTTGCAGTCATCACATTTGGGTTGATTCCCAAAGCTGAGAAAAAGGGTGGAGGCAATCAAGGAAAATAGGGGCTGGCTAGGATGCCCTGCAAGACTGCAGAGGCAAACCCTGCCCTGGATATGGAGAAGATAGGCAGGTGGTAATGTTTGGTGAAGGTGTGAACAGATATCCAGGTGGCAGCCTCCAGGATGCCCCTGGTGGGGACTCCTCTGAGGAAAGCTGCAGAGGTGGAGGCTGCTCTGGTGGAGAGAGTCCTGACCCCCTTGGGGGGAGGCTTTCCGTGTTGTTTGTAGCAGAAATGGATGCAGTGTGCTATCCATTTGGAGATGGTTTGTTTGGAGATGGCTTTGCCCTCTGATCCTGCAGCAAAGCTAACTAGCAATTGATCAGACTTTCTGAAGGACTTAGTCCTATCTAGATAAAATCTGAGCTGTCTGTGCACATCTAGAGAGTGCAGGATCCTCCCCCCTTGTTCTGTGGGTTAGAGAAAAAAGTGGGGAAATAAATAGATTGGTTGAGAGCCACACTGGACACCATCTTGGGCATGAAGGATGGGTTAGTCCTGAGGGATGCCCTGTCAGCAAGGAAGATGATGAAGGGTTCCACAGCCATGAGTGCTTGCAGCTCGAAGACCATTCTGGCTGAAGTGACGGCCAGAAGGAAAGCTGTCTTCCAGGAGAGAAATTTTAGCTCTGCTAAAGAGGCAGGTTCGAATGGGGGGAGGGTGAGCTTTTCCAACACAAAGTTAAGGTCCCGGTGCTCTTCTGGGGGGGCCTCAAGTTCCTAGCCCCTCATAGGAACTGTTTGATCAGAGGGTGTGAGAAAAGGAGCTGCTCAGTGGGAAAATGAGCAGAGATGGCAGAGGCATGAATTTTAATAGAGGAAAAGGACAGTCCACTGTGTAGCAGGTCAGCCAAGTAATCCAGGATGAGAGGGAGGGAGGGCTGTGCCGTATTGGCTCCCTTAGCCTGAATCCAGGTGCAGAACCTTTACCATTTGTCAGCATAAGACTTCCTAGTGCTAGGCCATCTGGCCTCACGTATAACATCTAGATTCTAGAACATGTTAGATAAGGCTGGCAGATTGCTCGGGGGTTAGGGAATAAGCCAAGCTGCCAAACTGAGTGTCTGCAATTGGGGATGCATGAATTTCCCTTCCATCTGGGTCAGGAGGTTTGGGATCTGAGGGAGATGCCAAGGTGGCAGAGGAGACAGGCTGCGCAACAAGAGGTACCAGCGCTGGCGAGGCCAGTCTGGAGGTATAAGAATTGTCCTTGGTTTTTCCTCCTTTATTTTGAACAGTACCCTGGGATGAGAGTTAGTGGAGGAAAGGCATAGACCGATAGATTGACCCAGGGGGAAGGACAGGGCATCCACTTTCCAAGTCATGCAGTGATGCTCCCTGGTGCAGAACTTGCTGAGCTGATGGTTGGTGTGGGAGGCAAAGAGGTCGACCTTCGGAGTGCCCCATTTCTGAGTTATTAGGGCAAAGGTTCTTCTGTTGAGCTGCCACTCATGTGGGCCCAGAAGATTTCTGCTTAAGTGGTCTGCCAGAGAGGTGAAAGAACCCGGTAGAACCCAGTAGGAATTGTGCTAACAGGTGGAGTTGCATTGCAGAGGGTGTGCACCAAAGGGTCCTGGCCAGCCTGCATAGAGGGTAGGACTGAGTCCCTCCCTGCTTGTTGATATACCACATTATAGTTGTGTTGTCTTGTTTTAATCAGGAGAGCCCCTGGGGAGAGGAGGGGCTTGAAAGCTGTCAAGGCATGTTGGACAGCTATCATCTCTTTTTGGTTGATGTACAGATGGATTTACTGTTGGCTCCATTGGCCCTGTATGCACCTGCTGTTCAGGTGTGCACCTCAGGCATAACCTGATGCATCTGTGGTGAGGGTCTGGGTGGCGTGGGGTGGTGAGAAAGGTAGTCCTTTGTTGAGGGAGCATGCTGTTGTCCACCAAAGAAAATCTTTTCTAAGGCAAGGTATTATAGGTATAAGAGTCTCCAGGTCTTGACAGTGTTGACACCAAAGGCTTTTGAGGTACCACTGACGTTTCCTCATATGCAGTCTGGCATATGAAAGGATTAGAATGCAAGATGCCATGAACCCCAGAGCGTGCAGGATTCTCCTTCCAGATAGTTGGGGTCTGGTGGCTAGTTGAGAGAAGTAGGCTGTCAGGAAGGTTTGCTTTTCTCGTGTAAGGAATGCCATCTGGGATTCTGTGTCCAGGCTTGCTCCCAGGAATATAATCCTTTGGGTGGGTACTTGCTTGGATTTCTTTTCGTTGATTGTGTACCCTAGGGAGGTTAGTAGGGACTTTATAAAGCCCAGGTGCTTGAGCAGCTTTTCCTGGCTGTCTGCCTGAATCAGGCAGTCGTCTAAGTATGGGTAAATCTGGGTATTCCTTTGTCTGCAAAAGGCAATGGCCGGAGCCAGACATTTTGTAAAAACTATGGGAGCAGCAGATAAGCCAAAGGAAAGCACAGACAACTGAAAGTGCTGAGATCCTGCCCTGAAGCGGAGATATTTCCTGCACGATTCCCTGATAGGAATGTGGAGTTAGATCTCCTTTAGGTCTAGGGTGGCTAGCCAACCATCCTTGGAGAGCATGGGTAGCAGCTGCTGGAGGGTAAGCATTTTGAATTTTGGGATCACCAGGAAGGTGTTTAGAATGGATAGATCGAGGATGAGGCGATAGGTGCCCTCTTGCCTAGGTACCAGAAAAAGTCCGGAGTAGAAACCTTGGCCTTTCTGTTCCTCAGGAACATGCTCTACTGCCCTCATGGAGAGCAGGGAAAGGACTTGCTTTGCGCCTCTGCCCATTGGTTTTGGGGTAGATCTGGGAACCCTTTTGGAGCTGGAAGGGTGTGGAAAGAAAATCTGTATCCTTGGGACACTATGTTGAGAACCCAGCGGCCGTTGGTAATGGTGGCCCAGGTGTTTCCATGAAAGGAGAGTTTTCCTCCTAGGGGTAAGTGGAGGTGGGCAGAGGGAGTCATTGCAAGTTCTTACCATAAGGGGGTGGGCTTAGAAAGTACAGTTGTGTACACTTACCATAAATGTAGATGCTCGAGTGCAATCACTGTTGCAGTCATTACATTTGGGTTAATAAAGGAAGAAAGCTGAGCCAAACCACCACGGCTGAATGAAGTATTATGCACAACCACTTAATAAGGCATAAAAAACACTTTATTGGAGAGCTCCACTGAGTAAGCGCTTTCACGATCTCAATAATCGCTTCATCAGACTATATTCAAACAAATAATGCACTTGCTTATAAATACATTACAATCAATCATACAATTAAACAATAATTAAATAAAAGACCAAAAATAGAAACACTCTATAAGAACCTTTATAAGGAAACTTTTAAAAACTACTAAAACACTTAAAAGTGTATGTTAATGTTTCAAACTCCTTGCTTTAAGAAAAGGCTTAAGCAAAACTGCTTCATTAATGCCAGGTAGTATATGTGCATTCAACCTAAGGATCCACCTTAGGAAGGGCAAATATATGTGCAGGAATTGTACGGCCTGCAGACATGTGCATTCCTGTATTAAGTACATTCATTCAGATACACATTTTGAGACAGAATTGGCACATTATGCTGATTGTAGAACTAGACAAACAGTATACTTTGCTTTTTGCATATCCTGCAATGCTTACTATGTGGGGAAAACAAATCGTATGCTTAAAGAAAGCATACAAGTGCATTGCAGAGACATTGTTAATCAAAAGGTAGCAAGTGCTCTGTTTAAGCATATAGAGGATAAAGGTAGTTTACATTCCTTTAAATTTTTCGTTCCTGGAGATTTTGCAGGAAGGCATGAAAGGGGGCGATATTAAGAATCGCACTGAAGTTGCAAAACAAAGGTGGATCCTTAGGTTGAACGCACATATACTACCTGGCATTAATGAAGTGGTTTCGCTTGAGCCTTTTCTTAAAGCAAGGAGTTTGCAACATTAACATACATTTTTAAGTGTTTTAGTAGTTTTTAAAAGTTTCCTTATAAAGGTGTTTCTATTTTTGGTCTCTTATTTAATTATTGTTTAATTGTATGATTGATTGCTTGATTGTTGATTGCAAAGTATTCATAAGCAAGTGTATTATTTGTTTGAATGTAGTTTGATGAAGCGATTATTGAGATTGTGAAAGCGCTTACTCAGTGGAGCTCTCCAATAAAGTGTTTTTTATGCATTATTAAGTGGTTGTGCATAATACTTCATTCAGCCGTGGTGGTTTGGCTCAGCTTTATTCCTTTATTTTATTGTTTCTTGCTTAAGCCATTCCTTTACAGCTGACTGGTGTTTTTTTTTTTATTACATTTGGGTTATCTGCTAGCAGGTAGCCCTCAGAAGGCCTGATTTTCTAAGTCTTGGGTCCTGCATCGGTTGCTGTCTCATCTTCCATGACATCAGTTAGTCAGGGGTATAAAGCATGTAGCCGACGCCATTACATCAGGTTTTTTTTGCCCCAGATGTCAGGTACCCCCATAATGGGAAGCAATTATATACAAGGTTACACCTCCAACAAAAAGCAAATACACCAGAAAGCTTTAAGTATAATAAACAAGAAGAGAGGTATAGTCAATAGAAGTCAGGGGGCTGGAGGGAGGGTAACCAGGACTGCAACAGTGAATACACTCGAACATCTACATTTATGATAAGTGTGCACAAATGTACTATGTTCCTCATGTTTCACTGTTGCAGTCATTACATTTGGGTAGATTCCCAAAGCTAAGGAAGGGAAGAGGCAATAAACAGAGCATTAGGACCAGCTATTAGGCCCTGCAGGACTGCAGTGGCAAAACCAGCTCAGAATTTAGAAAAAACTGGCAAGTGGCAAGTGGTAATGCTTGGTGAAGGTATGTACAGAACTCCAGGTAGCAGCTTCTAGGATGTGCCTGGTAGAGACATCTCGGAGAAAGACTGTAGAGGTAGATGCAGCCCTGGTGGAATGTGGTCTTATCCCCTGTGGGGTAGGTTTTCCATGGTGCTTACAGCAGAAATTAATGCAATGGCCTATCCACTTAGAAATGGTTTGCTTTGAAATGGCCTTCCCCTCTGCCCCTGCAGCAAATGCCACCAATAGTTGTTCAGATTTCCTGAGAGGCTTAGTCCTGTCCAAGTAAAATCGAAGTTGTCTGTGCAATTCCAAGGAGTGCAGTATACGTTCCCCTTTGTTTTGTTGATTAGAAAAGTAGGTTGGCAAATTAATGGACTGATTAAGGGCCTCACTGGATACCACCTTGGGCATAAAGGAAGGATTGGTCCTGAGGGACACCCTGTCCACATGAAAGATGATGAAAGGCTCCACTGCCATGAGGGCCTGTAATTCAGACACCCTTCTTGCTGAAGTGATGGCTAGAAGGAAGGCTGTTTTCCAAGAAAGGAATTTCAACTCTGCATTTGCAGCTGGCTCAAATGGAGGTAGAGTGAGCTTTTCCAATACAAAGTTAAGGTCCCAGGCTTGAGCAGGGGCTCTCCTGGGTGGTCTTAAGTTTTTGGCCCCCTCTGAGGAATTGTTTCAACAGTGGATGAGAGAAGAGGGAAGGCTCTGTATTATAATGTGCTGAAATGGCCGAGGCGTGAATTTTAATGGAAGAAAAGGAAAGGCCCTTGTAAAGCATCTCAGTTAAGTATTGAAGAATGTGCGGTAAATTGGGCACTGTTGCGTCCATCCCCTGAGTTTGGCTCCAAGAACAGAATCTTTTCCATTTTTCAAAATAGGATTTTCTAGCACTAGGCCTCCTTGCCTCCAGAATGACATCTATCACTTGCTTACTGAGGGATGGTAACAGAGAGCTCAGATAATTAGCCAGGCTGTAAGGTTCAGGGTTTGGAGCTGGGGGTGCAGAATCTGGCCCTCCTGCTGGAAGAGCAGGGAAGGGGTCTGAGGCAGGTGCCATGGTTCCAGCAGTGACACACTGCGCAAGAGGGGGTACCAGTGTTGGCGTAGCCAGTCTGGTGCAATGAGAATTGTCCTTGGTTTGTCCAGTTTGATCTTCAGTAGAACTTTGGAGAGGAGAGGCAGAGGGGGAAAGGCATAAACTGATTGGTTTTTCCAGGTGAAGAATAGGGCATCCACTTTCCAAGCTTGTCTGTGGGGAGTCCTTGTGCAGAATTTGTCCAATTGGTAGTTCTGAGGGGAGGCAAACAGGTCCATCTCTGGGATCTGCCATTTGTTTCTCAAAATGTTGAATATCTTTGGTTCCAGTTTCAACTCGTGTGGGTCCATGAGATTTCTGGTTAGGTCGTCTGCCAGTGTATTCAGCTTGCCTGGCAGGAATTGAGCTTGTAGATGCACTTGGTAGCTCAAGGCTGTGTTCCACAGAGCCATGGCTAATCTTCAGAGAGGGTATGAGTGGGCTCCCCCCTGCTTGTTTATGTACCACATAACAGTGGTGTTGTCCGTCTTTACCAATAATTGTCCTGGAGGAATGTGGTCCTTGAAGGCTGTCAGAGCATTCTGTACAGCTAACATTTCTTTTTGATTGATATGCAGGTGCATTTGACTTGGGTTCCATTTGCCCTGAATGCACTTCCCTGCCAAGTGAGCCCCCATGCATAGTTGGATGTATCTGTTGTTAGGGCTTGGGTGGCAGGGGGTAGAGTGAATGGCAGTCCCTTGCTATGGTGGCAGGCCTCTGCCAACCAAAGGAACTCTGTAGACAAGGGATGATAGGAATCATTGATTCTAGGTCCTGAGAATGTTGAAACCATAGGCTTTTTAGATACCATTGTAGTTTCCTGATATGCAGTCTTGCATATGGAATTAGTAGAATGCAAGAGACCATGAACCTCAGGGCTTTCAGTATTTTCCTTGCAGATAGCTTGGTCTTTGTGGCCAGTAGTTTGAAGTAGGCTGTCAAATAAACATGTTTCTCTGGTGTGATGTAGGCCCATCTGGGAAGTTGTATTCAAGCTTGCTCCCAGGAATACAATTTGTTGGCAGGGTACTAGATGTGATTTCTTTTCGTTTATGGTGTACCCCAGAAAAGTTAGTAATTTCTTTACAAATGCCAGATGATTTAATAGTATGTCCTGGCTTTCTGCCTGAATTAGACAATAGTCCAGGTATGGATATATCTGACTATTTCTTTGCCTGCAGTATGCAATGACGGGAGCTAGGCACTTTGTGAATACCCTGGGCACAGTAGATAAGCCAAAGGGCAGTGCAGAGAACTGATAGTGCATGTAACCTGCTCTGAAGAGTAGGTATTGCCTGCAAGATTCCCTTATTGGGATGTGCAGGTAGGCTTCCTTTAAATCCAGTGCTGCCAACCAGGCATTTTGCCTAGCATGGGAGGCAGTTGATGAAGAGTTAGTATTTTGAATTTTGGGATTACCAAAAAGGTGTTTAGGATAGACAGGTACAGGATAGGACACCAGGAATTGTCTTTTCTTGGTACCAGGAAAAGTTTTGAGTAAAAACCTTGCCCCCGTTCCTCTTCTGGTACAGTTTGAATAGCTCTGATACTTAAAAGAGAAAGAACCTGCTTTTGAGCCTCTGCCCACTGATT
Source organism: Protopterus annectens (assembly GCF_019279795.1). Lineage (NCBI taxonomy): Eukaryota > Metazoa > Chordata > Ceratodontiformes > Protopteridae > Protopterus > Protopterus annectens. The sequence continues at coordinate 648,398,399 of NC_056736.1, forward strand.
TGGGGGTAGGTCTGGCCAACCATTTGGGATTGGTAAGGAGTGGAAGTGGAATCTGTATCCTTGGGAAACTATATTTAAAACCCACTTGTCTTGGGTAATGAGTTCCCAGCTTTTTGTATGCAGAGCGATCTTTCCCCCTAAAGGAACAGTCAGTTGAGCAGGGCTTGGAAGGCTTAAAGTTAACTCATTCCCTTCAATAGAGCTCTTTTGAGTGTGTACCTTTAACTCCTAGTGGGCGTGGCTTCAGCATTTAAAAATTGAAGTTATCACCTTACATTTTTAACAAATACCCATTGACAGAGGTCATATATCAATACAATTGTGTTTACTATCATGTATGCTTCAAGATAAAATTTTCCGATACCTTGTATGTAACATGGTTTTGGAATTGTTGATGCAAATATGAACAGGCAATATTTGACGCCTAGAGGAGCAGTAGGGTGTAACTGCAGAAACGCCTGGAGATGTCACTCAGCTGTAATGAGTCATTGTGACAGTTTACCATAGGGGGTGTCTTACTACTCCCAGCTTTGGAAGTGGGAGCTCCCCACTGCTTAGGCCTGTGAGTACCTTGAGACTGAAGTCTGGATGGTCTGCTGGTTCTGGGTTTGGACAGAGAAGGCCTGGAAGAGGCAGGAAAGGACCAATTCTTAGAAGGCCAGTGCCTACTAAATCTGGGAGGCTGTACTTACAGGAAATCTTTAACAGTTTGCATAGATTTAGCTTTTTCCTCCATCTTTTTAAGAACTTCTTCTGCTTTGTCGCCAAACAGGCGGTCCTTATTTAAGGGAGCATCCAGCAATTTAGTTTTAACATTATCTGGCAAAGATTGCTCCTTAAACCAAGCATGCCTTCTAAGTACATACCCGGTGACAGCAGCCCTGCAAGATGCCTCTAATGAATCAAAACCACATCGCAAAGTACGTTTTCCAACTTGCTCAGCAGAATGCATTAAATCCCGTAATTCTTTATTTTCAGCACAGTCAGGAATCAACATCATTTTCTGTTTAAGCAATCCAATAATATGCTGCTGATACTTTAACATATAAAACTGGCAGTTTAAGGCCCTAATGGCCAAAGTAGCAGAAGTGTATACCTTCTTACCCCATCTGTCCAGGGCCCTGGAATCTCTATCAGAGGGGGTAGGTTTTTGGCAGTAGTAGCCTTAATGCCTTTGGGTCCCTGTGAAATGGTCTCAGGATCCGCAGTAGGATTCTTAGAGAGGAACTTGTGAGAGTCAGGTACTCTAATACCAGTCAGGTTTTCTGGGAGCCGGAGGTAAAGTGTCAGGGGCCAGGCTAGATTCCAAGAAGGCATCATCTACAATGTCCAGTACAGGAGGGATAGCTAAAGGCCTGTGTTGAGGTAGGAGTAAGAATTCCCTAAGCCTCTTTTTGGAGTCTGAGTAATGCTGGCTTTCCCAGCGGAAATGCTCCCTAAGAGTATGCAAAGTTTCACCAAAAGAGAAATCCTCTGGAGGGGAAGCAAAGGGAATGGAGTCCTCTGCATCAGAATCCTCATAGGTAGATAAGGGCAACTCCTGGTCATCAGAAAAAACAGAAATTTCAGAATCCTGATCAGAAGGAAAATCAGTTCTAGGTGTCTTAGAGGGAGAAGGGTGGCATTTCCTGATTAGAGTAATAAGGTCTTTAGCCATCCATTCTTATCATTTGTTTTTTAGACATAGGGGCCTGACCATGTGGTCTGCGCATTTTTTTTTAGGCGTGGATCAAGTTTTAGGCCTTAAAGAAGAAGATGGCATCAGTTTAATATGCAAGTCAGTAGGCCTGAATACACCCTCAGAAGCCGGTGCCTGCACAGCGGTTCCGGACCCATCCAAGGTAGAGACATCCACAGGTTCCACAGTTGTAGAAGCATCTCGCGGCATACCGGACTCCAAATGGGTCTCAGTAGAGGCCTGTGAATCTGAAGTAGCGGGTATCAGGGGCTGCGAAAGCACCTCACTGTGTACTGGTGAACTGGCGACTAGCTTAGCAGCAGCGTCGTTGGCAGCTTTGGACCTATGCGGTCTGTCTCTGTCTTTATCTTTGCGCTTTTTCGGAATGTCAGTAGTCAGGTGGCTTACTGAAGCCATTTCTGGATAATTGAACAGAGTACCAAAATATTTAGATGTGAAAATGAACCAATAACGAATAGTTCGAAGTTTGAATAAGGCAGAAAACTTGACAGTGACGGAAGTCATGGTCTGGGCCTAAGCAAGTGCAGTACGAATGAAAATCTTTATGAGATATTTGCTTTCCACAAGAAATACAATTGTTAACTTTTACTGACATTGGTTAAGAGCAAGAAAAAGGATCCTCAACGGGGTACTTAGCTTTGTTGAAGACTTCGGATCTGAAACTCGAAAACGAAAATTTCAGGATTCGGCTGACCGGCACTTGCGAACTGCTTCTGCTTCGGGCACCGCACGGCAAGAAAGACTGATGTAATGGCGTCGGCTGCATGCTTTATACCCCCTGACTACCTGAAGTCATGGAAGATGAGACAGCAACCAACGCAGGACCCAAGACTTTGATAATCAGGCTGACTGAGGGCTACCTGCAAGCAGATAACCCAAATGTAATGACTGCAACAGTGAAACACGAAGAACATCTCCCAGGTTTTGAAGTGGAGGTAGTCCACTGCTTAGATCTCTGCATTCCCTGTGGCTACTGTCTGTGGGATCTGATTCCCCGGTGTCTGGACTGAACTGACCTGGTGTGAGCAGAAAAAGGCAAGTGCTTGGAGGGACAATGCCTGCTGAACCTGGATGGCTAGGCCTGTAAGAAATCCTTAACTGTCTGTACAGATTTTGCTTTTTCTTCCATCCTTTTTAAGACCTCTTCTGCCTTAGTGCCAAATAAGTTGTCTTTGTGCAAGGGGGCTTCCCACAATTTAGATTTAACATGGTCTGGCAAGGGCTGTTCCTTAAGCCATGCATGCCTTTAAGGACAGAACTGGTGACTGCTACCCTGCAAGAAGCTTCTAAGGTGTCAAAACCACAGTGCAAGTGTGTTTAGTTACTTGACCTGCAGAATGCATTAACTCTTGTAACTCCTTAGATTCTGCACAAGCAGGAAAGGAAGACATTTTTTGTTTGAGGAGTTCCAGGGTATGTTGCTGAAATTTTAGCATATGGAACTGACAATTTAGTGCTCTGATAGTAAGAATAGTTGAGGTGTATACTTTTTACCCCATCTGTCTAGTGCTCGGGAATCCCTATCTGAGGGGGTGGGATTCTTAGCAGAGGTTGCTTTCATTCCTTTAGGCCCTTGAGAAATTATCTCAGGGTCAGCAGTACGATTTTTAAAAATAAATTTGTGAGAGTCAGGGACTCTGTAATACCTGTCTGGTTTTCTGGGTGCAGGAGGGAGGGCGTCAGGAGTCAAGCTGGATTCCAGGAAATTATCCTCCAAAACATCCAGGACTGGGAGGATGGCCAGGGGTCTGTGCTGTGGAAGATCTAAGAATTCCCAGAGTCTCTTTTTAGACTGAGGCTAGTCCTGACTTTCCCATTAGAAATGCTTCCTTAAGGCGTGAAGGGTTTCCCCACAGGAAAAATCCTTTGGGGGAGAGGCTGAAGGAATGGAATCCTCTGCATCAGAATCCTCATAAGCAAAGAGGGTTTGCGTGTCTTCATACTCAGATGCATCATAGTGATTGGACTCCTGTTCAGACAAAACTACAGGGGACAGATCTCTTTTCCTTTTGGAAGGGGTAGCTTGGCTTCTCCCTGATCAGCATGATAAGGTCTTCCGCCATTTTAAGTATTTGAGACTGAGGCAAGGAAGCAGGTGCCTGAGATTGGGTTGTTGGTTTCTTGGATGTGGTTCGTAACCTGGGCCTAAGAAAGTCGGTAGTTTTCAAAAGAATGGCAGTTGCGAAATAAGTCGTCGGTTTGTGTTGAGAATCGGTAGTGCGAAGGACTTCCTCAGAAGCCGGTGCTTGCTCAGTGGCTCCAAACCCATCCAAGGTAATGACGACCACAGGATCCTTAGTCGAAGAAGAGTTTTGCAGCATACTGGACTAAGGGTCTCGGTAGGGGCCTGCGAATCCACAGAAGTGGGCATCAGGGGCTGTGAAAGCGCCTCACTGAAGACCGGAGAACTGACTACTAGCTTAACAGAAGCGTCGTCGGTAGGTTTCGACCTGTGCGGTCTGCCTCTGTCCTTATCTTTATGTTTTTTCAGAAGATCTGCTGCCAGATGGCTTACCAAAGCCATATCGGAATTCAAGGACTGTAAGCGAAAATATCAAGCTACAATAAAAGCCTGACAATGTATAGTTCTGGCGTTGAACAAAGCACAGAAGTGACAGAAGGGACGTCGTGGTCTGGGCCTAAGCAAGTGACTCAGTAAGAATGAAAGTCTCGGTGTTGCTTTAGAAGACTTCAGCTTCAATTCAGAAGACTAAACTCAGGTAGCGACCAACTGGCACTCATGTGAACTGCTTCTACTTCAGGCTTCATGGCAAGAAAGACTGATGTAATCGTGTCAGCTGCCTTACTTTATACTACTGACAACCTGACGTCAGTCCTGAAGCGACAGCAACCGACGCAGAAATACTAAGCCTATGGTATTCAGGCCGGCCGAGGGCTACCCTGGCAGGGATAACCCAAATGTGATGACTGCAACAGTGAAACACGAAGAACATCTGCATAAGTCCAGTGCCATCCAAGAAGGGACCCTTTAGGAGGAAAAAAGGAGAAGGAGGAGGGGGGAGGTAAGGAATACTGCAACATAGAAGATAAGGACATACTCTTATGTCCTTCTATTCTCATGTTGCAGTATTCCAACTCTTGAGTGAGTGCCAAAGCTCAATGGGAAGAAGAGGGTGGTGGGTTGAACTATTCTCTATAAATCCATGGAGGACTGCCCTGGCAAATCCTACTCTGGATTTTAAAATTTGGTCCAATTTGTAATGTTTGGTAAAGGTGCGAACAGATGTTCATGTAGCTGCCTCTAAAATGGTAGCAGTCTCCAATCTCTTAAAGTAAGCTCCAGATGAAGCCATAGCCCTAGTGGAATGTGCTTTAACTTTGGACCCCAAGGATTTCCCATTGTGTGCACAGCAGAAGGAAATAGCTCTGGAAATCCAGGCCGAAATGGTCTGTTTTGTCACTGCTTTCTCCAGGGCCCTGGGGTGAAAGAAGACAAACAATTGGTCAGAATTTCGGACAGATTTGGTCTTGTCTAGGTAGAACCTAAGCTGTCTGTGCACATCAAAGGAATGTAAAACTCTCTCACTGCTACTCTATGGATGCGTAAAAAGGTAGGAAGGTGAAAAGCTTGGTTTATATATAGCTCATTGACTACCTTGGGCATGAAGGAAGGGTTGGTCCTAAGGGTTACCCTACCTTTGTGGAAGGAAAGGAAAGGGGGAATGGCCATAAGAGCCTGTAACTCAGACACTCTTCTACCGGATGTCAAGGCCACTAGGAGTACTGTTTTCCAAGTGCAGTGTTGCAGAGAAGTCTTAGAAGCTGGTTCAAAGAGGGCCACTGTGAGCTTCGTCAAAACATAATTCAGGTCCCAGGAGGCTGGGATGGGATTTCTGTGGGGCCTGAGATGCAGCACTCCCTTTAGGAACAACTTTGCACGCAATCTGGAAGCCAAATGGGGATCCAGAGGCAGACAAGCTGAAACAGCAGACAGGTGGGTTTTAATGGAGGAGTATGGCAATCCTGTCTGCAAGAGTTCACACAGGTATGACAGTACTAGAGGGACATCACCTTGGAAAGGGTCCAACTGTCTTTGTAAAGGCCATATGGAGAATCATTTCCATTTAGACATATAAGATCTCCTAGTATTATGTTAACTGGCCTCCTGCAGGGCTATGAGCACATCCTCATCATATAGGTGTCTGTAAGGGATCAGAGTTCTATCACCCACAGGGTGAGGTTCAGAGATTGTAATTAGGGATGGATTAGAGATCCCTTGTGCTGTGTGAGAAGGTCCACTCTGTGAGGTAACTTGTAGTGATCGGCTCTGGCTAAATGCAGAAGGAGGGGGAAACCAGTGTTGTCTTGGCCAAAAGGGAGTCACCAATAAGATTTTTGGTCTGTCCTGAATTTTCAGTAGGACTTTCTGAAGTAATGAGAAGGGAGGGAATATGTACAGAAACATCACCTTCCAAGATATTGAGAAGGCATCCGTTGGCCTCGCCACAGGACTGGGCAGCCTGGTGCAAAAGGATGGAAGTTGTCTGTTCACAGGAGAGGCAAACAGATCTATCCAAGTGTACCCCATTTGTGGACTATGTCCATGAACACATCCCTGTGGAGCATCCCTTCGTGGGACTGTCACATTGATCTGCTTAAGGTGTCTGCCTGAGTATTCTGTTCTGAAGGGATGTACACTGCTTGTAGCGCAACTCCCTGTTTTGTGGTAAGCTCCCACACTAGGAGAGCTAGTCTGCATAGCAAGTATGATTTTCTTCCCCCAACTTGTTCACATACCACAGAACTGTAGTGTTATCTGTGAACAATTTCAGAGGGCCTTGTTTCAGCATGTGTTGGAAGGCCTTTAGGGCAAAAAGAATTGCTCTCATCTTTCTGATATTGATACACTCTTGTTTGATGGAGTCCAGCCAAGTGCCGTGGATTCTTAGGGAGCCCATGGCTGCTCCCCACCCCAGATCTAAAGCATCCATGTACATTTCCTGCACTGGCAAGGGAGCCTGTAAGGGTAGTCCTGGATTGCATCTGACTTGATTCAACCACCACTAAATCTCTTTCTTGAGGCAAGGCAAGAAAGGTTTTTGTACACCAGAGGATGGGAGTGCTGGGTCCATATAGACTTTAGGTACCACTATAGCTTTCTCAAGTGGAGCCTCGTTGATGGCAACACGGGGATGGTTGATGCCATGTGACCCAGAAGTCTGAGATACTGTCTGGCAGTCAAGTCTGTGGCCTGAAGGACAGTGAGCAGGTGCTGCCTTAACTTTTCCACTTTTGAGGTGGTAGGAAATCCCTCATGACGTTGGTCCTTATCCTAGACCCCAAGAATGCGAGGTACTAAGAGGGGATGAGGTAGGACTTGGGGTAACTTAACTGGAAGCCCTCTGCGTACAGAAGTGAAATAACTACTTGTAGATGGAGTTGCAGGAACTCTGTGCAGTTCGCCTGGATGAGAAGGTTATCTACGCAAGGGAATATTTGAATCCCTTGGGTCCTGCAAAAGGCTACCACTGGTGTCAAGCACTTGGTAAATACCCTTGGTGCAGTAGAAAGCCTGAAGGGCAAGCCTGAGAATTGCAAATGTGAGCAGGCCACACAGAAGAGCAGGTATCTCCTGTAACTGGTCCTTATGGGTCTGTATAGACAGACATCCTTGATATCCAAGGTGGCCATGAACCCTAAAATCAAAGGGAAAGGGGTTTGCAGAGTGAGCATTTGAAAGGTGGGCACTTGCAGAAAGATATTGATATGGGAAAGATCTAGGATTGGTCTCCAGGGACCATCTTTCCTTGAGGCCAGGAAGAGCCTGGAGTAGAAACCTTTTCCCTTCTCTGTCAGACGGACAGGTTGAATGGTTCCCTGGGAAATGAGGCTGTCTATTACTGGCTGAAATAAGGGAAGCTATTCCTTGGGGGACTGTGGAATACCCCCTCAAGGACAGAGTTCTAATCCAGGTCATGAAATAACCCTTCTCTATAATGGATAGGGCCCACCAGCCTGTGTTGATGTTTTTCCAAACAAGGAGACAGTGAGAGAGCTTTTGGGACAGGGGAATGAAGTAGAGGAGTTTTTGCAGGAATGCCAGGTAGTCAAGGACTACCTGCCCTGTCCTGAATTTGAGGCTTCTGGGCTAGAGACTGTACAGGCCTGGAAGGAGTAGTTTGCTTCCTGGCAGTCCTTCTGGCCCTGGAAGGAGGGGTGGGGGCAGAATTCTTCCTGATGAATTGTGTTTTTGATGGATAATTCGTATGGAATTTCTGGACAGAGTTTTTAACTCATTCCCTGTTTTGTTGCAGAGTTTTGAAAAACTCAGCCTCCTTTGACCCAAAAAGGGCTGAGTTGTCCAGAGGTGCATCCAAGAGTTTTGCCATGATGTCATCACGTAGGGGCTGTAACCTGAGCCAGGAATATCTTCTCAGGACTGAGGCAGATGCAGCTGACCTGACAGAAGTTTCAGCAGCACCGTAGCTGCACCTAATGGAATGCCTAGTAACCTGAGAGGATAGGGATAGAAGACTGGATATCTGAGCTTTGGCATGAGAGTCTGGGATGCCACTCAGTTGTTTAGTGGCCCGGTTCAAAAGGGCTAGGGCATATTTGGACATATGGGTTTGGCAATTTATTGCCCTGAATGCCAAGATAAAGGAAGTGTAAACCTTCTTCCCTAGGCATTCCATGGCCTTGCTATCTTTGTCTGTAGGCAGAAGTGAGAAAGATGGAAGGTGTTTAGATGCCTTATCAGCGGACATTGAAACACTGCCAGGGTCCGCTGCAGGGCAACTAACAAGGAATTTGGTTCCCTCAGGGACCTTGTAAAATCTGTCAGGCCTTCGGGGTGCAGGAGGCTGAGAATTAAGATTGAGTGATGCATTAAATGCATCCAGAAATGCTGGCAGTACTGGAGGAATAGGTGAAGGGGCAGGGGATTCCATCTGAAGAAGTTCATAATATCTTTTCTGAACTTCTGTCATCTCAGAGGAGTCCCATTTAAAATGCTCTCTCATCTTTGCAATGGTCTCCCCAAAGGTGAGATCCTCAGCTGGGGAATCTGTCTCTGTGGATTCTTCCTCCAGGGAGGCAAGTGTGAGACATATGAAAGGGAGTCCACTGAGAAAGAGACAGAGGATTCTTCAGCTTCAGCTTGTGAAGCCTCTAAGGGCTTAGGCCTAGGGCTCATCACAGGAGGAGCCATTGGGGAAGGTAAGGGTGCAGCAGGCCTTAAAGCCATAAAGGCATAGAAAAGATTCTGAGAAAAGGCCTGCCAATCTGGTTGGCTCTCAAATGGAGTAGAAACAGGTTTCCTTTCCCCCTTTTTAAGGTAAGGCCTAGTAGGCGTCAGAGCCAAGGTAGGCCTGGGATCAGTAACCTGTGAAGTAGTGGAGTGATCTCTCTGGATGGCCGGTACAAGCAGAGGGTTTTCCGCCTCCGTCAGAAAACGACATCTGCAAAACCTCCGAGGATGTGCCTTCCATTCTGGGTTCTGTGGCTTCCACTTCGTTATTCGCTGTACCCATATCGGTGGCAATCGAGCGTTCCTCCAGGTTGATGTCAGCCACAGGAGGAACGTTGGGTGGAAGAGGTTCAGCTACGGATTCAGGCCTAGCGATTTTGGCCTTTTTCTTGGGTGACTTGAGCTAGGTGGATGACCCCTCTATACCTGAAGCTAAGCGCTTGTGGCACGGATTCTCAAGATAAGGTTGAACATTTGCAGATGGCTACGCAGGATATTTGGAACAAGGGCCTGGCAGATGGAGCAGGTCTTATGGTCATGCATAGGCCCTAAACAAAAAAGGCAAAGCTCATGGGCGTCTTTATGGGGGATCTGATGACCGCACCTATACTTTCCCCTTCCTGGATGACATGAACCCACACAGGCATACAGTGACCCAAACAACAAAACGTCCCTAACAGGGTACTTATCTTAGAATTTTTTTATCAGACGGTGGGTACGGCAGGAACAGCTGATGTTCAACTGTTGGCAGAGAAGTTCTGAGGAATGTGCGTGCAGATGCCACTTTTATGGCCCACATTCCCTTAGCCAATGTCAAACATCCCACACACCTAGCAGTGATAAGAAGCTTTTTGAATACTAGCCGGATGTTCAGGGAGCAAGAGAGGGAAACCCAAGAGTAGGAATACTGCAACATGAGAATAGAAGGACATTGCCTTGTGATTATACTTAGCTAGGGATTCTAGTTTAGCTTCATAACTGGCTTTAGAGGACTTTACAAGAGTCTATATTACAACATCAAAGCTTTAGTTAATCGAATAACTAAAGCTCGATCTTTTAATATTGACAGCTAAAATTGTCGAATGGCCGATTCAACCAAGGGAAACACTTCCCTTGGCCGAATAAAAAAAAAAAAAAAATTACATCCGAAATCAAGTGGGGGTTTGTGCCCCCCCACACCCCCTTACCTAAATATAACAACTCCGAGATCGCTCCAAATTGGAGAAATGGGCATACTCCATAGAACGGCCAAGGGAAGTGTTTCCTTGGGTTAAACTGGCCGTTTGACAATTTATGGTTTTGATATTACAAGTTTGAGCTTTACTTATTCGATTAAGTAAAGCTTCGCTCCTGTAATATAGAACCTTTTACGAGATATCTGATTTGCTTCTTCAAGCTGTGGAGGGTGTCTTTCCTCTGCTGAGTCAGTTCCCTCTTGCTCTTAGACATTAGTTTCTTCCTCTTGCTGTATACCCTATTTATGCTTGATGGCTTGTTTTTTGTTTTTGTTCGGGTACAGCAGAGTCTATACATTTATATAGGTGTTTACACAAGGCATTTGTGTACACCTCTGTACAGAAGTCATTGTTGACAGTAGTAGCAAGGGGTTTTAAACTATTTATGCCATCGCATACGAGGCTATAGTTTGCTTTGGAGAAATCTGTCATTCTTTTTGCTCTGGGGGGGGGGGGCAGGTATGATTATTACTTCAAACAAGACTGACTTATGATCAGACCTTACTAGGGAGGGCAATACACAGGGGCAGTGCAGTTGGGCAGTACCAAGTCTAGAACATTCAAGCCCCTCGTGGGGGTGCAGACTATCTGTTCCACAGCAGTTGTATTAAAGTCCAGGAACCTTAGGGTGAGCATGTTTGTGCTCATACAACTCCCAGTCGATTTCGATGGAAGGATAGTTGAAACGTGTTTGGCTGTACAGTGAGTGACTCAAGTAGATCCAGGTAGGCAGAGTGGTTCTCGTAGTTCATGGTGAGGGACCTATAACTAACAAGGATATGGAAGAGGCTTTTACATGCAGTTAATCTGACTTGGAATAGCTCTAGGGAGTCATACTGTTTGACCAGTTTTACAGTCTTTAATGAAGATGGATACACCTCCACCTTTGATTCTTTTATGCTTGTTTTGAGGTCTGAATGTGTGGAAGGCACTGTAGCCTTGCATGGCCGGGGTGCTCTCTGTGGCCTTGAACCATGTCACTAAGACTGCAGAGACATCGGCATCTTACAAGGTAAGGAGTGCTTCCAATGAGTGCAGTTCCTGACTTAGACTCCTAGCATTAAGCAGCATAACCTTGAGTTAAGTGGTGGAAAAGTTTCAGGGGGATGAGGGAGTTGTCTGAGGGTTTACTGATCCTGGGTTGGGGTTGAGGTATATCTCCACTTAATTTTAGGGTTGTTACTCTGTGATGGATGTGAAGGGCATTTGCATTTGGTTTTGTAATTTGATTCTAGCTTAGGATGTGTGAGGCTTAACCAATGGTATTTGTTTCTAAATAAGGTGACTACAAAAACTGCTATATAAGCTAGAGATTATGGTGACACTGCTTATGGTTGATTTTAGCACTCAATTGTGCAAGACCATGGAAGTCAGATTATTAAATATGGAAGGGGTGATAGTATAATGTAGAATAAATCAGTGGTGTATCAGATAAAATTAGAAGTTATGTACCTACCATAACGTTCCATGTTAGTTGTCTTCTCTCGCCTTCTTTCTTGCTGGATGGGTTCGGAGCCGATCCTCGGCTCCGACTCGCACTTGCTTTAGCTCGAGAACTCCTTTTACCAGCTCGAGGCAACCCTATATCCCATGATGCAAGGCGGAACTACCTCAGATCTCGTTTGGCAGCTAACTGACCCTGCTAAAGACTATCCTAACATAATTAGGAACCATGGTTCCTAAAAGAAGTCCTCATAACAATGCTCCAGAGGAAGCAACCTAATAGGAACTCTCCAAGATCTGTCCAGGCCAGGGGGAAGGAGGGAGGGCAAGAAGAGAAGACAACTAACATGGAACGTTATGGTAGGTACATAACTTCTAAATGTTAAGTTGTCAATCTTGCCTTCATTCTTGCTGGATGGGACCGCCCCTAGCACCTGTATCCCGGGTGGCTCAATGGAACAGACTCTTGAGAACTGTGGAACCAAAACTGGCCCTATCTCTGGAGGCCAAATCCAACTTGTAATGAGACACAAAGGTATGAGGCGTGGCCCAAGTAGCTGCTGCACAAATAGTGTCAATGGGAAGTCTATCCTGAAAGGCTATAGAAGTGGATAGACTCCTGGTCAATGTGCTTTTGGCTTAGAAGATAGTTGTTTGCCCTTAGAGAGTAGACATAGGAAATGGTGGAAGTCAACCATCTAGATAAGGTCACTTTAGAAACTGGAAGACCTAACCTGTTTTCTGCATAGGAGACAAACAATTGGTCTGATTTTCTAATTTGTTTTGTCCTATGCAAGTAGTACCTGAGCTGACGATGAACATCCAAAAAATGCAGCTTCTGTTCAGCTCTGTCAGAATAGTTAGGAAAGAAAACTGGTAGATCAATAGATTGGTTAATATTGGTTTGAGATACAACCTTGGGAAGAAAGGAAGGGTTAGTTCTGAGCGAAACCCTATCTTATGAAAAACCAGATAAGGTGAACGAATACAGAGGGCCTGAATCTCAGAAACTCTTCTTGCAGAAGTAACAGCCAGTAAAAATATAGTTTTCCACGTCAATAACTTTAAAGAACACGTAGCAGACGGTTCGAAAGGAGGTAGAATTAGGGATGCCAACATTAAGTTTAGATCCCATTGTGGAGGAGGATGTTTCACAGGCGGTTTTAGGAGAAAAACTCCTCTTAAAAAGGCTTTGCATAACCTATGAGACATGATGTTATTGTCATGCAAGCCAACATGATACTTGGAAATAGCAGCCAGTTGTACTTTGACTGTAGATGACAAAGATCCCGAATGAAAAACCTCCGCCAGGAAATCCAAAACAGAATGTACAGGAGCGGTAAAAGGATCAATATTTCTGGCGTTTGCCCAAATAAAACGTCGCCACTTGCTAGCATAAACAGTTCTAGTGGACGACTTTAAAGAAGACACTAAAATGTCTCTGACTGAGTCAGAAATCATTGGTAGCCTGGCTAGGGAAGGAAGTGGAGCAACCAAGCAGTGAGGTTGAGAGAATGAATGGCCCGGTGCTGCTGACCCGACTGGTGGATCAAAAAATCCAGAACTGGGTCCAGATGCCAGGGCTGCACCAGAAGATGATGATGTAGAGACGGAAACCAAATTTGTCGAGGCCAATATGGAGCAATGAGGATCAATTTGGCTCTCAAAACGGTGACTTTCTGAATGACTTGTGGAATCAATGGAAAGGGAGGAAAAGCATAAAGAAGTCCCCGAGGCCAATCCTGGGTTAGAGAGTCTCTCAAGGGTTGGCCTGGAAGAGGAAATAGTGTGAAGTAATCTGGGCACTTGCTGTTTTGAGGGGTAGCGAAAAGATCGCAACAAGGGTGCCCCACTTCAGAAAAATCTGATCCACTACAGATTGATTGAGAGACCACTGTGAGGCATCAGAATAGATCTGCTTAGCCTGTCCGCCAATAGGTTGGACCTGCCGGGATGTGCATTGCTATCAGAAAGCGCTGAGAAGAGATCGCCCATTGCCAAAGTCTGAGAGCTTCTTGACATAAGGGATAGGACCTGGTTCCGCCCTGTTTGTTGATGTACCAGACCACGGACATGTTGTCCGTCTGTACTGCAATAGTCCCTGTGGGAAGAAAGTCGCCGAGGGCTTGCAACGTTAAAAGCACTGCTCTCATCTCCAGGACATTTATGTGCAGGTGGTATTCTATGGGTTGCCACGTCCGTGGACCATCCTGCCCTGATAATGCCCCCACCCGATCAGAGAGGCATCCGTGGTGACTGTGGCAACTGGAGGAGGGGAACAAAGGTCGGCCCTGATGAAGAAGAGGGAAGATATCCACCATCGTAGATGAGCCCTGCGACTGTGTTACCAAGATTTCGTGTCTCATGGGCAGATCGTGGTACGACCACTGCGTGAATAACATCCACTGCAGGAGACGCATGTGGAAGCGAGCCAGTGGAAGAAGAACAATGGCGCAGCCATTAGGCCTAGAACTTTCAAGACAAACCTGGCTTTGATCTTGTTGCTTTGTAACAGAAGCTGAACAAATTTCTGGATGTCCAGAATCCTTTGATCTGTTAGCCTGGCTAACATTTTGACGATATATAACTCTGCGCATATAAAAATGCTAGATTGGCAAGGCAGCAGAGAGGATTTTTCAAAATTTGCGAAATTCCTAGACTCTTGCAAAGCTGTAGGGTGTAGTCTCTGGACCGAAGAAGCTGATGCTTGAGGTGGCGGAGAGGAGCCAGTCGTCCAAATAAGGAAACACCTGGAATCCTCGACGTCTCAGGTGAGCTGTGACCACTGCCATGCATTTGGTGAACACTCTGGGGGCTGAAGTGAGGCCAAAGGGCAGTGCTCTGAATTGGTAATGACTGGCTCCCAGCCAGCGGAGAAACCTTCTGGAGCGTCTGTGAATCTTTATGTGATAGTACACATCTTGAAGGTCTATAGAGCACATCCAGTTGTCCTTGCCCAGAAAGGGCAGAATGGATTGCAGCGTGACCATCCGGAATCTTGCCTTTTGACAGACTTGTTTAGTCTGCTTAGGTCTAGTATTGGTCTCCAATCTCCCGTCCTTTTGGGGACCAAAAAGAATCTTGAGTAGAAGCCAGATCCTACTTGGTCTGCCGGCACTGTTTGGATGGCTCTTTTTTCCAGGAGTTTTGAAACTTCCTGTCTTGCCAAATCCCTTTGACCGGGTGAGATGCCTGGAAGGGATTGTAGAGGTACGGGAAACCTTCCGAAGGGGATTTTTTAACCCAAGGATATGATCGACTGTACCCACTTCTCTTGTGATAGGGATTGCCAGGCTACTGGGTACAGCGAAATTCTTCCCCCGACTGCCTCCAAGGGTGGACAGTCGGGCAACACCTCAGGGATGCTGAAAGGGCTTCTCAGGAAGAGACTCCCTGTTGCCCTGGTTCTGAGGACCCCCTGCCTCTAGGGCGTCTATTATTGTTACCCCTCTGCCTCTGGGGTAAACTGACCACGTGTCCGTGTAGCTCCTTGGGCTTTACGGAACCACATCTTCCCCTTCTGACCCTTGGGATATGGTCTAGGAGGAGTGGAAAACTGGACTCCAACGGCAGAAAGAGTTTTACCGTCCTGCTCACATCTGGTCAAAGTATCCTTCACCTGAGGTCCCAACAAAGCCGAACCGTCAAAGGGGTGTTGGTGAAGGACGCCTTAAAGGTCCAAAATTACACAGCCGCATCCAGGCTTGGCGCCTAAGAGCAACACCTGTGCCTGCGGCCTTCGCTCCATCGGCCGCATAAGATATGAGCCGCATGGAGGAGTTAGATATGGAATTCAGGATAGCAAGCTGTGAGGCAATCTTTTCCTGAGCCCCAGCAGCAGAAGGATCCTGGACGACTACTCCCAGTTCCTTGAGAATATCTCGTTGAAGCCTGGTGAAGTGACAAAGGTAATTCAGCGAACGCATAGCAAAGGTCGCTGAAGAAAACATCCGCTTTCCATACCTGTCCATGGTCCTAGAAAAAGAAGTTATGTTCTTACCATAACGTTCCATGTGGAGTGTTCATCTCGCCTTGGTTATTACACATGGGTTCGGAGCCGATCCTCGGCTCCGTGCCGGCCGACTGCAAGCTCTGCATCGAGAAGAAGCTCGAGGACATCTAATACCCACAATCCCCCTCTGCCTTTACCTCAGATCTAGTTTGCAAGCAAACCAGACATAAAGCACGCACACATGCCAACTATATACATAAAATACATATATACAAACATACCCAGTGTATGATAGTAACAGTAATACTGCAGCAGCAGAAGGAGAATACTCCAGACCAGGCACCAAATCGAACGTTCTTCCTAAGGGTGGGAAGGGGAGTGTAATAACCAAGGCGAGATGAACACTCCACATGGAACGTTATGGTAAGAACATAACTTCTTTATGTGAGAGTGTTCAATCTCGCCTTTGTTCTTACACATGGGTAGCATCCCTAGCTCCATGATCCTGAGGAACTCAAGGGAGAACGTTCTTGAGCACAGTGGAACCAAAGGTTGCCCTATCCCTAGAAACCCTGTCCACTTTGTAATGAGATATAAATGTATGTGGTTTAGCCCAAGTAGCAGTCGCACAAATAGTGTCTAAAGGTAAACGAGCTGCGTGAGCCAAAGATGTAGAAATTGATCTGGTAGAATGTCCTCTAGGTTTTGCTGATAATGTTTGATCAGAAGCTTCATAAACATAAATGATACAGTCAGTTAGCCACTTCGAAAGAGTTCGCTTGCGACTGCAAGACCCTTTCTGCTGTCAGCAAAAGCTACAAATAGTTGATCAGATTTCCTGTGATCTTTTGTTCTATCCAAATAAAATCTGAGTTGTCTATGGACGCCTAGTTTGTGCAACATATACTCTAATTTATTAGAGTGGTCTTTAAAGAAGGTGGGTAATTCGATGGATTGATTAATATTATTAGTAGAACAAACTTTGGGAAGAAAGGATGGATTAGTGTAGGGATACTCTGTCAGAATGAAAAATTAAATAAGGATGTTTGACCGAAAGGGCCTGCAGCTCAGACACGCCTAGCAGATGTAATAGCCACTAGAAATAATGTTTTCCATGACAAAAATTTCAAAGTGCAACTTGAAGCTGGTTCAAAGGGTGGTAACATCAATTTAGAGAGTAATAAATTTAAATTCCACGGTGATGTCGGGCATCTGACTGGTGGTCTGATATGAAAGGAACCCTTTAAAAGGCTTTACAAAGTCTGTGAGCCATAATAGGTGCACCACTTTCCTCTACATGATAGTTAGAAATGGCAGCTAACTGTACTCTTAAGGTAGCCGGGAAACTCCTTCCTGAAATAATTCAGTCAAAATTCTAAAATCTTATTCAACGGAGCTGTAACAGGGTCCAACTGATGTGACTACCAGGAGACAAAACGCTTCCACTTACTGGTGTAAGTCTTTGTAGTGGAAACTTTATGAGAAGCTACCAAAATATCTTGAACCGCCATGTAAGGGAATTGACCTGGCTAGAAAGGCGGAGCAGCCAAGCTGCTAGATGGAGATATTCCAGGGATGGGTGAGGAACTCCTGATGAGTGAGTCAGTAGATCTGGCTCGGGTCCAGCATCCAAGGTCCCCGAATGCGTGATGCAATAGAAAGGGGAACCAAATTTGACGAGGCCAGAACGGAGCAATGAGAATTATAGTCCTCTGAAGGTTGTTTGCTTTCTGTAGAAACTTTGCAATCAGGGAAATGGAGGAAAAGCATATAGGAGACCCGGGGCCAATCGTGCACCAGCGTCCCTGGGGACTTCCTGGAGGTAATAGGGCAAAGTAGCTCCTGCATTTGGCGTTCATTGGAGACGCAAACAGATCGCAGGTAGGCTGGCCCCATTTGCGAAAAATCCTTAACTGACTGTTTGAGGGACCACTCGTGAGGCAATAGTATTGCCCTGCTCAGCCTGTCGGCTATGACGTTGGATGACCCCGGGATGTGCGTTGCATCAGAAAGCGACCGTGGACTCTGCCCATTGCCAAATTCTCATGGCCTCTCTGCATAGTTGGTAAGACCTGGTTCCCCCTTGCTTGTTTATGTACCAGACTACGGACATGTTGTCTGTCTGAACTGCAATGATCCCTGGAGGAAGAAGGGGAGCAAAGTGTTGCAACGCCAAAAACACTGCCCTCAACTCCAGAACATTGATGTGCAGATTGTACTCCAGATTGGTCCATTCGCCTTGGACTGTCTGTCCCTGAAAGATACCCCCCCACCCTATCAGGGAAGCGTCCGTGGTTATCGTCGCTGACGGTGTGGGTAGCACAAATGGTCTTCCGCCGGATAGGTTGCAAGTCTGTAACCACCACCTTAGGTGTGATTTGCATGTTTTCGTTATCAATATTTCGTGAGTCAGTGGAAGTTGTTGGAAAGACCATTGTGCAAATAGAAGCCATTGTAGCACTCTCATGTGCAGTCTTCCCAATGGTATCGCAATGAGAGAAGCTGCCATGAGACCCAAAACTTTCAGAACAATTTTGCTGGGGATTTTCTGGACGACAGAAGAAGGGAAATGTTGAATTGAAGTGCTACTATCCTTTCTGTAGGAAGTTTTAGAACTAACTGACGCGTATCTAATTCCGCTCCTATGAATAAGATATGCTGTGATGGCTGTAGCAACGATTTTTCGAAATTTACTGAAATGCCAAGGTGTGTACAAAGTTGTAGGGTGTAATCCCTGGCTTGTATCAGTTGACGCCTGGTGGTGGCAGACAGGAGCCAGTCGTCCAGATACGGAAACACCTGGAATCCTAGGCGCCTCAGATGAGACGCTACCACTGCCATGCATTTGGTGAAGACCCTGGGGGCTGTGGTCAGGCCAAAGGGCAGGGCTCGAAACTGATAGTGACTGGCTCCTAGCCGGAAGCGCAAATGATCCCTGGACGCCCTGGCCATTTTGATGTGGTAGTATGCGTCCTTCAGATCTATTGAGCACATCCAGTCGTCCTTCTGTAAGAATGGAAGGATCGATTGAAGCGTGACCATTCGAACTTTTCCTTCTTGACAAAGGTGTTGAGATGGCTTAGGTCCAGAATTGGCCTCCAGTCCCCTGTTTTCTTTGGAACTAAAAAGAACCTTGAGTAAGTTCCGAATCCTATTTGGTCCGCTGGGACTGGTTGGATGACTTTTTTCTAGCAGCTTTGAAATTTCTGTAGCTGCTGGCTCTCAGATGGGGTGGTACATCTGGGAGCTTTCTTTTGGAATGGGGTGGATAGAAATGGGATTTTGTAACCTCTGGTAACAACGCTTTACGCAATTGTCTGAGGAAAGATTTAGCCAGGCCTGAGGGTATAAAGCTAAGCGACCCCCGACTGCCTCCAGAGCAGGACAGTCGGGCCTCCTCTCAGGAGTGCTGAAAGGTTTGCCAGGAGGTTATCCCTGTCACCTTGGTTTTGCGGACCCCCTCTGCCGCCAGAGCGGCGTCTTCCACCTCTGCCCCCCCCTCTGCCTCTAGAGGGGGCATCACCCTGTGTGTTTGGGAAAGATCCTTGGGGTTTTCGAAACCACATTTTCCCACTACGTTGCCCTTTGGGGTACGGTCTGGAAGGGTGGAAAACGGACTCCGACAGCAGACAGAGTCTTTCCCTCCTGTTCACACCGGTAAGGGTCTCCTTTACTTTAGGGCCAAAAGTGTGGCTCCGTCAAATGGGGCGTTAGTAAAGGAAGACTTGAAGGCTTCCAGAATGAACATAAGCGCATCCAGGATTGTCTACGAAGAGCAATCGCTGAAGCCGCTGCCCTACTCGATCCTTCGGCTGCATAGGATATCAGCCTCATGGACGAAGTTCACAATGGACGTAAGGGTGTTGAGATGCTGTAACTTTCTCTGAGACAGCGGCATCTGTAGCACCCTGGAGGGTATCTCCCAACTCTTTGACTAGATCCCTCTGTAAACGTGTAAAATGAGTCAAATAGTTTAGGGAACGCAGAGAAAGCCGCTGAACTGAAAATGCGCTTCCCATCTGTCCATGGTCCTAGAATCTTTGTTAGGCGGATGGACAGATGAGGAAGACTCGACATCTCCTTTTCGTGGCCGCTGCCACCACCATGGCGTCTACTGGAACTCCTTTGGTGAGGTAAGCTTTGTCCTGTGGTGCCGTGATGTACTTATTTGGCTTCCTAGGGACTGGTTCCACCATGTCAGGAGTCTCCCACGCCTTGAGCAATCAATTCCATTAACTCATCAAAGGGCGGAGTGACCCAGGAGGAGGAAGGACGGGCACCAAATGCCTTCAGCAAAACTGACTCATCCTCAGAAGGGGAGGGCTTGCCAGTCACCTCTCTGTTTAAGGATCTCCAAGATGTCAGAAAAGAGACATCCTCTGAAGGTGACTTAGGGGACCCTTCTGACTCATCTAAGTCAGTATCAGATGTCAAGGATTCTTGTGGAGAATCCAAGTGTCTCCTCTTACACAGTCTTTTCCTAGGAACTTCTTCGGGGAGCATCCAAGAAGCCTCCGAGGAAGAGGGGCACCCTCCAGGGGTGGCTGAGACACTGGTGCCTGACGCTTGGACGTGGCCGTGGGTGCAGAGGAAGATAGCGGTCCTTTGTGGGGAGGAGAAGCTGTACCTGCTGATGTGGTTGTCTGGGTAGACAACACCTTCCTCATGAGGTCGAAGGCCCCGGTCCCGAGTCGAGGTATCTCCCGGTTCAAGAAATGGGAAGAATCCCGAAACAGGAGCCAAGGCACCGACCCGAGGACGGAACCGAATCGATCCGCCGAGGCCCGAGAGGCGGAAACAAACATCGGTCCGACTCGGTCCCGGAACCAAGGACGGATCTTCGCCCGAGACTCCGGTACGGATCGGATGGAGTCGAGGTGAATGGTGCCGACCGAAAAAGACGGTTCTGGCACCGAGGGCTCCACAATCATCAGGTCAGCTTCTTCCGCTCCAAGACTGGACAGGTCTCGGAGGAGGAACAGGTGGAGATAGTGGTAGGCCTTCAAGTCTCGACATCAACTGAGAGGAGATCGAGATAAGCTTGGATAGGGCCGTATGCTCCATCAGTTTCTGCACCACACGGTCCACATCGGTGTCGGAAAGGGGTCTAGAAGAACGAGTCGAAGGATCGAAGACGGAGCCGACCTCAGCAGAGTCGGTGGAGGGAGCTCCACCGGTTCCAAGACTCGAGGCTCGAAACTGCCAACAGTTGAACACTCGGCCCCAAGTCTGTGGAACCGGTGATCTAACTAGACCAAGAGCTCGGAGCCGATGACTTTGGCTCCGACGCCGACCCTCAAGACTTGGATGCCTGGTCTGAAGCATCCAGAGCCTCCTGGAAAGAGGGTTTCAGCAATCCTCTGTCCATCAGTTTCCTGCCTATCTGTCATGACCCTCCCACTAAAAGAGTGACAAATAGAGCAGTCCTCTTGTAAGTGGAGAGGGCCAAGACAGTAGACACAGGAACTGTGGTTGTCAGACCGACATCTTTGGCCACACTGACAACGTTTGAAGCCAGATTTTAATTTTTCTGACATAATAACAATAAAGAAAGACAGTCCAGTAAGTAAAAGTCACTTCTAATGAAAAACAGTCAAATCCGGTAATAAGTGTCAATTCCTGTAATAAAGCAGACTACAACAAATACTTAGTCAAAGTTATTCAAGAAGGGTGGTAGGCCCCGAAAAACTCTGTACCCTTTAGTTAAACTAAGTAACTAATCTAAGGAACCGAGATATCTAAGTCCACTCACACACCTACTCTAACTTTTCATTGACTAAATTTAAAGTAATTTTTTGAAAAAGTTTAAACAGAAAGATAAATTCTTATCTGTAAAAGCCTCGAGCTAGTCCCCAGCGATGTGTATGCAGCAGCGGCAAACTAGATCTGAGGTAAAGGCAGAGGGGGATTGTGGGTATTAGATGTCCTCGAGCTTCTTCTCGATGCAGAGCTTGCAGTCGGCCGGCACGGAGCCGAGGATCGGCTCCGAACCCATGTGTAAGAACAAAGGCGAGATTGAACACTCTCACATTCCTTATTAGGAGGATGGACAGGTACTGAAGGATCCGCCAGTTCCTTCTTAGTGGCCGCCGCTACCACCATAGCATCCACAGAGACACCTTTGGACAGGAACTGTTTATCCGAAGGGGCCGTGATGAACTTGGATGGTCTCCTGGGGACAGGTTCCACAGAATCTGAGCCACGCCTTCCGAGCCACTACCTGCATGAGTGGGTCGAAGGCGGAGACACCCAGGAGGTGGAGGGTCGGGATCCAAAGCCTCCAGGTATACCGACTCATCCTCGGAGGGGTCAATGGAGGCCAATTCCCTCTGTTTGAGGAGCTCAAGGATGTCTGAAAATGAGACATCCTCAGAGGGGACCGTGGAACCCTCCACTCATCTAAGTCGGTATCAGATGTAGTAGACTCAGGAGTCTGTGTGTTTTCTTACATCCTCTTCCGAGGGTTCCTGCAGGGTCAGGAGAAACCTCGGAAGAGGAGGAAATTCCCAGTGGGAAACCTGGGGCGATGGATCCCTGGGCCTGAGAGCAAGAGGCTGGCAAGAGGCATCTGCAGGCACTGATGAGGGAGGAGCTAGAGGGATAGACCGTTGACCAGGCTCAGAGGCCAGGACACTCCGCATCACCACAAAGGCTCCTCTCCCGGGAGACCTGAACACACCGCCAAGAAACAGGAATGGTCGGCTCCAAGGAGAGAGAAGGCTCGAGGCGATGTCGGCGCCGAAGCTTACAAAGCCCCGAGAGAGCGGGTCGGACAAGGGTCCGATGCCACTAGCCCCTCGAGCCGACAGTGGAAACCACGACGATCCTCCAAGGAAGGTCTCAAGGAGGAGATCGGAGCCAAGACGGAGCGAAGGATGTATCAGCGCCGCATCAAACAGTCGCTGTCCCAAGAAGCTCCGGCCGAACTCTGGTGTGGAGTCGGAGGAGGAATCTCAAGAATCGGGCTATAGCCAAGTCTATTGAGACGGGCTATGGAGCATTTGGGCCAGTGCCTGAGATTCTACAGCCTGCTTACCACCTCTCCAAATCGTGGTCAGACAGCCTGGAAGATCTCGAAGATCGATCCGATGGCTCCGCTCCGACAAAAGAGGAGACCCGGAGCCGAGTGAATACTTAGTATCGAAGGGACCGATCTTTACGGTCGGCCATCGAGCAAGTCCATTGAACCAGATGGAGCCGAGGATATCTGCCCGATGCTGATAAAGTGTCGGCTCCAGCCGAGCGACAAGGCCACAGTAGTCAGGGTATCGCGGTCGGCACCAACCCACTACTCTAACAGAAGAAGTCGACTCAGCCGAGCATCGGCTCCGACTGAGCCGGAGCCACCGGAGGAGGCTTGGACACTGTAGCCTGAACCTCGTGGCTTAAGAGGTTTTCCTGCCCTGGCTTAGGAGGAGAACCTTCAGGTTTAAGTAAACCTCGGAGGATTTATTTGTTCCTCCTTTCCTGCAGGACTCTCTGGCTAAAAGCATGACACAACGCACAGGAGTCCTGCAGGTGCAAAGGCCCCAGGCAATACACACAAGAAGTGTGACCGCCTGTCAGGGACATTTTCTGACAGCACTGGTCACACTTTGAAGCCTGAGACCTTGCCTTCTCTAGTCCTCCTAGTAAGGATAGACCCAAACAGTCCCACAAACACACAACTTAATCCCTACACAGACACAGAGGAAGGGAATAACTTGGGGAACTAGGCCTGACTAAAACTTTAAACTATTATAAAAGTTTAAAAGGAAGGGAATAGGGTGGGCTGTAACTAAGTACAGGCTAATCTAACACTAAAGGGAAAAAATAAACCCCTAACTGAACTTTTTCTTCTTTAACAAGAAAAAACTTACCTCAGCTGGCAAAGGAGACCTCTTTCGCTAAGCGGCAAATGAGATCTGAGGTAGTTCCGCCTTGCATCATGGGATATAGGGTTGCCTCGAGCTGGTAAAAGGAGTTCTCGAGCTAAAGCAAGTGCCGAGTCGGAGCCGAGGATCGGCTCCGAACCCATCCAGCAAGAATGAAGGCGAGATTGACAACTTAACATCGGGGCTATAGCCGAAGTCTGTTGAGACGGGCTATGGAGCATTTGGGCCAGTGCCTGAGACTTCAACAGCCTGCTTACCACCCTCTCCAAATCGTGGTCAGACAGCCTGGAAGATCTCAAGATCGGCCGATGGCTCCGCCCACAAAAGAGGAGACCCCGAGCTGAGTGAATACTTAGTATCAAGGGGACCGATCTCTTACGGGTCGGGCCATCGGAGCCGAAGTCCCTTGAATCAGATGGAGCCGAGGATATCTCGCCCGATGTTGATAAAGTGTCGCTCCAGCCGAGCACAAGGCCACAGTAGTCAGGGTATCGGAGCCGGTCGGCACCGAACCCACTACTCTAACAGAAGAAGTATCGACTCCAGCCGAGATATCGGCTCCGACTGAGCCGGAGCCACCGGAGGAGGCTTGGACACTGTAGCCTGAACCTTCGGTGGCTTAAGAGGTTTTCCTGCCCTGGCTTAGGAGGAGAACCTTCAGGTTTAAGTAAACCTCGGAGGATTAATTTGTTCCTCCTTTCCTGCAGGACTCTCTGGCTAAAAGCATGACACAACGCACAGGAGTCCTGCAGGTGCAAAGGCCCCAGGCAATACACAAGAAGTGTGACCGCCTGTCAGGGACATTTTCTGACAGCACTGGTCACACTTCTTGAAGCCTGAGACCTTGCTCTCTAGACATCCTAAAAGGATAGACACAAACAGTCCCCACAAACACACAACTTAATCCCTACACAGACACACAGGAGGGAATAACTTGGGAACTAGGCCTGACTAAAACTTTAAACTGAAAACTATTATAAAAGTTTAAAAGGAAGGAATAGGGTGGGCTGTAACTAAGTACAGGCTAATCTAACACTAAAGGGAAAAATAAACCCCTAACTGAACTTTTCTTCTTTAACAAGAAAAAACTTACCTCAGCTGGCAAAGGAGACCTCTTTCGCTAAGCGGCAAACGAGATCTGAGGTAGTTCCGCCTTGCATCATGGGATATAGGGTTGCCTCGAGCTGGTAAAAGGAGTTCTCGAGCTAAAGCAGTGTTCGAGCCGAGGATCGGCTCCGAACCCATCCAGCAAGAATGAAGGCGAGATTGACAACTTAACATCAATAAATACATGCAGTAACAGCACTGTGAGAGGCTAAGAAAGATATTAGGCTGGTAACTTTTGTGATAATAGAGGAATACAGATGAGATAAATGGGGTAGAGTGAAGAGATCAGTATAAAACTAATGGTGACTATTTGAGTGTTAGACTATTAGGTTGTGACAGTTTTCAAAGAAATGGAGACAGAGTACTAGAATCTAGACAGCAATGATTACTAGACAAGAACAGTGTAGTAGAATATAAGAGAGTGAAATAATGAGAAAGGAAACGGTAGTGGAGTTAATACATCTAAGAGATGCTAAAAATAGGAAGCAGCTGATCTGTGGAGAAACAGGAACAGAAAAGGGTAAAGAAACACGAGAGAAGTCATCAACTGAGGGAGGGAAGGTGGAGTGGAAAGGGGTGGAGAGAGGAAAGTCTGTTGACAAGAGGAGTCAGTAAGGGAGAAAAGGAAAGAGGTGGAGAGAGTACAGCTGTTTAATGGGAATAGTCATCAGGGGTACAGACAGGAGAGTTGATATAGGGGGATACAGGAAAGAACAAAGTTGTGGGAGTACAGAGACTGACAGAAAATGTTGATTGCATGGAAAGGAAATGAGATCATGAGAGGTAAGTACATAAATTGGCTGGGTTATGATGTGGGTTTGGGTGAGAACTATTATTTGGCTGTATTATTATTCATCAGTGGGGAGAAGGAAGAATATCTCAAAGTGTAGAAGTTTAAATGAGGTGGAGTATATGCAATTAAAGAAACAGCAGGGGAGCAAAGCAAGAGTCCACCCTCTCAGGGTGGCTTCTTTTACTGCAGAGATAACTGGTGAAATGTTTTACAAGTACAAAAACAGGTGAATGTTTTTCACCAAACTATATTACAAAAAAAAAAAATATCTTGCTTTTTATACTATAGGAAGAAATCCGTGACCTGAAGGAAAGAGGACCAGTGAGGGTCACAAAATCTGTGTGGGAATGGCAAAGAGGAAAACTGGTTGTGAATGAATAGGCAGGGGTGCAGTTTGGGGTTGCTGGAGAGTACTTCCCATGGAAATACTCAGTAGATGGACACTTTAAAGAAATGCGTTGTTCACGGCTAGAGTACAATGACACTTTTAAGGCTATACTTTCAACTTGAAAGTTAACTATTGATATTAGTATGCTATTATAACACTTAAGTCAGTATGATGTCCTTTATCTCTGTAAGCTTACTATTAAATTTTAGTTCTCTACAAGAGTCGTCAGCAATGTGTAACGAACGGTACATTTTTCAAAGTAACATACATAGCAGCTAAGGTTGGCTGGCCACTGCTATTTCTCACTTCCATCCGAGTGCAGCAGATGAAGACAAAGTCTGCGTTCACAGTCTTGCACTCGTTACTTCAGGGGAATATCGTGTACGAGATGGCAGACAGAGGCTTTGGCCTAGCATTAAACTAAGAGAGAAAAACACAGTAAAGTTAGAGACTGAGGAAGTACGGGATTCCTAGAAATGTACTATTGAAAGGAAAAAGACACTACAGTGACTTATAGAACAGCTTTACAGTTCCACTGATGGTCTTAAACAAGTATACAATAAAATGCCAAAAGACCGTCAGCGCTCTCAAGAATGAAAACTCTTACCATTAACTTACAAACACTTCAAATGCCAGCATCAGTATTGAAATTATTACCTACAATACTAAATCCAGTAGGATTCCTAAGATTATACATACGTTGGAATTTTACCCACAATCAATAGTCTACCAATGTTTACTTTTATTCAGAAAGTTGCAGTAAAATGTTAATCAAATTGTGCTCCCTAGCATCATGCACAAATGAGCATTTTCCTCACAGCTCTACAGTTTTGCTTCCAAAGAAAAGAAATATTGCTAAGTCGCTACTCACTCCAACAGTTTGCATTCACACATTACACAGACTTCTATGTTCTTTGCATTCATTAGTTTCACTGCTACTGGGGCTGCATGATGCTATAACTATACTGCTGCACTTCTGAGCAGGACTGCCTAGCTTTCACTACAATAATTACTGACTAAAAATGCACATTCATTTAAGGGATCAGAGGCAAAAATTAAAATGGGTTTGTTCCTCTGTAAGTTCTGTTTGAGCAGAGGAACCAGGCAGGTGTGTCTTTTCCCTTTGTTATTTGCATTATATTTAGAACCACTGGCAAACAAAACAAGGGACTCAGAAATTCAAGGATATAATTGGTATGGTAGTCAGGAAAAGCGGTCTCTATTTGCAGATGATATTCCTTTATGCACGAAAAAAATAAAAAAAGGGCATTTTAGTGTTGCTGAACATTCTCAGCCAGTTTCAAATCTTTTCAGGATACAAAATTAATGAAGATAAAACAAAAGCAATAGTTATAAACTATGTACTCACACATGAATTGGCTCAGGAATACCCATATTTAATGGGACATGATTAGATAAAGTACTTAGGAGTATGGATTAAAAAGGTTTCTGTTATGGCAGTTAAGGATAATTGACAAGAGACTAAACAAAAGATAATACAAAAACTGAGAAATCGGCAGCTCTGTTTTATGGCTATGGACAGCAAGATACAAGCAGTTACAATCTTTTAGTCCCTTTAGTTTGATACACAGGTCAGGCATATTTTTATCAACCAGAGGGAGACGTGGATAATTTATAAAAGGTTGAAGGATTTTATCTGGGAGGGGGTGTGGCAAAAGTCAAGTGGGATAAGATGATCCTCACAACAGATCAAGGTGGTTTGGGATTACCTGATTTGAAGGGGTATTTCAGAGCTACACAGTTTAAGGCTCCTATACATAGCACAAGCAGGAAGCTATAATTCAAAGTGGAAAGGGACAATAATGATTAAACAGTGGGGAAAGCTCAAGAAACAAGGACAGACTGAAATTTTGGATGTAGATCCTTAAGGAGAATAATAACCATACAGAATACCATATTCATGAAGTAGCAGAAAGTATTTAAGAACTAAGTCAACATGAGGATGAAGAAAGGACATTCTGCCAATAGGGGTGATTGCTATTAAGGATACAGACAATGGGCTGAAATTTACAGGTGAACACTGTAAAGGAAGGGAGTAAATAACTAGAGAGGAAGAAGAGTAGCACTGGTAGAATTTTTAGTAGAATGTAGAAGAGAAGCTGTTTTTAAGAAAAAGGCAATTAGCAGGGCATATAAAATACTACATGACAATATAAGAATAAATCAAAAGAGATTAGAAAGGACTGGGAAGAGAGACTGGATAAGCAATTCACAATGAAACAATATAGCAATAACCCACGCTTGGGTGTGGGTAATGCGGGATTTACCCATGGCTGGCGTGGTTTGGTCCCGGTGACCAAACAAAGACAACCCTGGGTAAATCCCACATTACCCACACCCAGAAGTGGGTTATTGCTATTATACTATGACATTATTTAAGAAAAGAAATAATTACTTTTCTTAAATAATGGCATTGTATAATGCCTCTTTGCTGCCCTTCCGCAGCTGGCTGGTATCCGTGGCAGTTCTGATGTACTGCGCATGCCTATGCAGTACATCAGAGCGGTGGCCAAAAGCAAAGGAGAAAGCAAGATCTCCGTTGCTTTTTACTGTTTCGCTATGTTAAATGGGTTTAACATAGCGAGACAGCTTTAAAATAAGCAACGGAGATGTCCGTTGCTTATTTTAAAGCTGTCTCTCTATGTTAAACCCATTTAACATAGCGAAGTAAAAGCAACGGAGATCTTGCTTTCTCCGTTGCTTTTAAACCTGTCTCGCTATGTTAAATGGGTTTAACACAGCGAGACAGCTTTAAAACAAGCAACGGAGATCTCCGTTGCTTTTTTTAAACCTGTGTCGCTATGTTAAACTCTTTTAACATAGCGAGACAGTGTTTTAAAAGAGACTTATACTAATGGAAAAGTCCGGCTAATCGGACCTTTTTCCATTAGTATAAGTCGATTTACAACGGGCACGCTGACCAATCAGCGTGCACGTTTTGGAATATTAATGGGGGGTCATGGTATAATGGGGGATAAATGTATGACTTGCAAATACAAAACAAAGTCTAAAATATTTGGGATCTTTGTTTGGAGGTGTTTGCACAGGTATTTTTTATGCCCCAAGTAGACTCCAAATAAATTTCCCTGAGGTGGCTTGCAAATGTTGGAAGTGTGATGAGGAAAAAAGAGGTAATCGGAAACATATTTTTTGGGAGTGTAACGAGTTGGCAGACTTTAAAAATTCTGTGCAGACTATTCTATCAGAAATACTGGTTCAGCAAATTGGTGTAACTATGGAAATTATTTTTCTGAGATATGATTCAGAATCGGAATAGCCTAGACATAGTAAACTCCTTGCTCAGTCTAATTATGGTGGCTGCCAAAAAGCAATTACTAGAAAATGGAAATCAAAATCTACACCAACTGCATGAGTAACAGTGAATATAGTAGCAGAAATAAAATAATTGAAAATAGAATCTTTAGTAAAGGGTAGGAGCAATTACATAGAAAAAATGGGAATTGTGGGAACAATACACACAGACTAATGTTTTGGAGGAGGAATGAGGTTTAAGGGAAGGCAGGAATTGTAATCCTTGATTGACAATGACTGGACAGATTATAAATTATGTATGTTTGCAACTAAAATATGTCAATAAAGTTTGCTTTCATTTATATAAATGCATGATTGCCTATGTCATAAGTGATAATTAAAGATGTTTCTTGTTAAAGAAAAAAAATGCAAATACACCTTCCTGTACTGTATTAACCATATATACAATGGAAGGCTGCCTCACTGGATATATCCAACAAATCTTTGTGGGACAGACAGTGCTATGAATAAGGCTGGGATGCTGCTACACTATTGACTCTGATGGCAATACAAACCACTGGCCAAACCCCCCCCCCCCACCTCAAATTCCTGCTCACTGTTAAAATGGCTTCCATCCACCTGGGTATTGCAGACAGACAGTCATAAGGTCTTATTTATCTACCTGGGCTGTGACAGGAGATGCAAAAACTGAGGGGGAAGGAATATTAGGTTCCAATGAACTCTTGCCAGTAAGAAAAACAGAATGCAACAAAGTCACCATATGCAATGTCATTTAATAATCATAAATTTTCTGGTACAAAAAAGAAAGATCACAAATACACATTAGTATTCCATATGCTGTTTTTAATATACATTAAGGGGTGTTTATCAGTCAAAGTATATGCACATTTCTAATGGCATTGTTTCTGGTCAGAAAAATGAAACTGTAGTTGTATTTAAATGCAAATGTCTGCATAACACAAAGGGGATTTTTACATAGAAAGGCAAGTGCACTTGTCTTTCTGAATTACAAATGATGCCATGCTGAGCAACAGACATCATTAACAGTAGATATGTTGTGTGGCAGTGCTATTCTAGAACTCTGGGCTGGACAAACAAGTGTTCATGTCACGCTAACAGTCCAAAGCTGAGCATTCTTAAGGAGCTCTGGAAAAATGCTGATAAACATGTTTTTAAAGAAACTTGCGTGGGGTTGAACAGGTCCACACACACCATAAGTTACACTTTGTTTCTTATGCCAGCTAGTGTGCAAGATTTATTCACTCACTATACAGGATTTTAATTGCTCAAAATTTGTGTTCTCTCTTACCCTAAACCTCTGCGATCTGAAAGAAGCACTGAGTCATTCTGCTTTTTTACCAGTTGTAGTAGTTAAATAGTGCCTGGTTCTTTTCAAAATCTTCCCCTGCCTCACATATCAGCTTGTGTCTCTCAAGTCTGGGACTTTATGCATCCACGTTCACAAACTCTTTGGATCTCTGCCACACTTGAATTGGAAGATTTTATAGGTTCATAGGTAGGTAACTAGGCTACCTGCCAGAGGACATTTATAAGCCTAGCCAGAGTGTGTCGGCTTTCGCCATCCCATTGATTAATTAACTGATCCTCTGTCAAGCAGAGCCAATGAAATGATCCCAGGGGTGTATTTTCTGTTACCCATCCATTCGTCAAGGTTTTTCTTGAAGAGTGTTAGTGAGGGGCTCTGCCTAATGTAGATTGGAATTTTGTTCCAAAGCATGGGGAGTCTCTGTGACAGGAATCTATCCCTCCAGCATGTTCTATTTACTGTTGTGGCGAGGTTTAGATCACTAGAGCGCGTGGCTCGCAGTGACTTGGATTTCTTTAGGTGGAGCATGTCCATCAATTCTGAGTTGGACATGGCTTTGTAAGTCAGGCAGAGATCACCTCTGAGTAAGCGATATGCCGCTGAGTACAGCCGTTGATTTTTCAGTCATTCTGCATAGGACATATGTTTGAGGCCAGTAATCCTCTTGGTGAGGTACTTTTGTGGTCTTTCCAGCTGTTAGAAGTGTCTTGTGAGGAACATCCCAAATGGGGCATTGTATTCTATGATGGGTCTGATGAGTGAAGAGTAGAGGAGCACTATAACTACAAGTTATGTACTCACCATAACGCTTGATGTATGTGGTCCATCTCGCCTCACATTCTTACTCACGGGTTCGGAGCCAAACATCGGCTCCGACTCGGCCAACTTATATTTTTCTAGCACGAACTCTCTAATTGGCTGGGCTAACCTGGTATCCCATGTTGCACCGCTCCATAACCCCAGATTTAGTTTGCAGCAGCTCATAGCCACACCTCATGCACAACCACAGTTCAGAAAAGTAGAACACTATCCAGGGCAGCAAAGAAAAAATAACCAATACCGAAGGGTACTGAAACAAATGTCGCCTCCAAATCCTCCAGGAGGGGGGAAGGTGGGAGGGAACGTAAGAATGTGAGGAGAGATGGACCACATACATCAAGCGTTATGGTGAGTACATAACTTGTAGATGTTACATGGTCCAATCTCACCTACATTCTTACTCACGGGACAGCGTCCCCAGCACCTCTATCCTGGGAGGCTCAATGGAAGATGCTCCTGAGAACAGTGGAACCAAAGGAAGCCCGGCCCCTAGAAGCCACGTCTAATTTGTAATGAGTAATGAAGGTGTGCGGAGAAGCCCACGTGGCCGCAGCACAAATTTCATCCAAGGATAGTCTGGAGTGATAAGCTACTGAAGCGGAAACTACCCTGGTAGAGTGAGCTTTGACGGGGAACGGTAACTCTCTGCCTGCTGATGAGTAAACATAGGAGATGCAGTCAGAAATCCATCTGGAAATTGTAATCTTAGAAACGGGGAAACCTGTTCTATTTTCTGAGAAGGACACAAAGAGTTGGTCAGACTTACGAAGTTGTTTTGTCCTGTGTAAGTAAAAACGAAGCTGCCTGTGTACGTCCAATTGATGAAACTTAAACTCTGCCTTGTTGGAAAATTGAGGAAAGAAAACTGGCAGCTCAATGGACTGATTGAGGTTAACGGCAGAGGTTACCTTCGGAAGGAAGGACGGATTAGGTCGGTCTCAAGGAAACCCTGTCCTTATGAAATATTAAATACAGGGATTTGATGGACAACGCTTGAATCTCCGACACCTGTCTGGCTGATGTGATACCTATTAAGAATGCAGTCTTCCAAGACAGCAATTTTAATTCACAGGTGGCAGCTGGTTCAAAAGGTGATGACGTCAGGGCCTGTAACACAAAATTTAAATCCCATGGCATGATGGGTTCTGACACAGGGGGCCGAAGCAACAAGGTGCCCCTCAAAAAGGCCTTACATAGCTTATGAGCCATGAGAGAAGGTTTGTAAGAGGTATGGAAATTAGAAATAGCGGCCAGCTGAACCTTACTGGTAGCAGGAGCAGAACCCTGCTGAAAAAGTGTGGATAAAAAATCTAAGACAGCAGGGATGGGGGCTGTGAAAGGATCCAGTCCCTTGGCCTTAGCCCAAATTGAAAATCTTTTCCACTTGCTGGAGTAAATCTTCCTGGTAGAAGATTTATGAGAAGAAGATAAAATGTGTAATACCTCAGGTGAAAAACGATGAAGTCTGACTAAGGATGGAAGTGGAGTAGCCAGGCTGTCGACCTGAGGGTCCGCAGGGAGGGATGGGACTGTCCCGACATGTGTGTTAGTAGGTCTGGAGCTGGGTCCAGAGTCCAAGGACTGTCCACTGCACACTGATGAAGAAAGGAGAACCAGACTTGGCGAGGCCAGTGTGGGGCAATAAGAATCATCTTGCTTCCCGAGGAAATGGCTTTCTGGATCACTCTTGGTAGCAGAGGAAACGGAGGGAAAGCATAGAGCAGACCGGGAGGCCAATCGTGGACTAGAACGTCCCTGGGTGACTCCCCCTGTGGAGGGATCAGAGTGAAGCAGTTGCTGCACTTAGTATTGTGGGGATTGGCGAAAAGGTCGCAGCAAGGCTGACCCCACCTGTTGAAAATCTGTTCCGCAACTCGGCGGTTCAGGGACCACTCGTAAGGCATCAGAATAGATCTGCTCAGCCTGTCTGCTATCACACTGGCCTTCCGCAGAATGTGCGTTGCCACTAGGAACCGTCGGGAAGACACTGCCCACTGCCACACTCGCATGGCCTCTCTGCATAGGGGGTAAGACCTGGTTCCCCCCCTTGCTTGTTCAGGTACCACACCACAGACATGTTGTCCGAGTGAATTGCAATCGTTCCTAGGGGAAGACAGCTCTGCAGTGCTTGCAACGCCAATAACACTGCTCTCATCTCTAGAACGTTGATGTGCAGATGTACCTCGTGATCCTGCCAGGTGCCTTGGACCGTCCTGCCAAGATAATGCCCCCCCCAACCCTATCTGGGAGGTGTCCGTGGTCACCGTGGCAACCGGAGTCATAGGAATAAAGGGATTCCCTTTGTTCAAGTTGGTGGAATGCAGCCACCAACAGAGGTCCTGTTTGCACTGATCGGTGACTAGGATCAAATGGGACAGGGGAAGTTTCTGAAAGGACCAGTGGGCAGAGAGGAGCCACTGCAGAAGTCTC
The DNA here is from genome assembly GCF_019279795.1 of Protopterus annectens. Taxonomy (NCBI): domain Eukaryota; kingdom Metazoa; phylum Chordata; order Ceratodontiformes; family Protopteridae; genus Protopterus; species Protopterus annectens. The sequence goes on from NC_056736.1 coordinate 648,431,970, forward strand.
ATGTGTAATCTGGCTAGGGGCACTAACATAACGGTGGCTGCCATGGATCCCAGGAGCTGTAGGACCCATCTGGCCTGAACCTTCTTGAGGGGTAGTAACGTGCGAACCTCACCCTGCAACAATTCTATCCTTTCTTGAGGCAGGAACGTTCGCATAAGAACGGTGTCTAGCTCTGCGCCTAAAAATGTGGCACGCTGTGAGGGCAGCAAGGCAGACTTTCCCAGTTCAAGGTAATTCCTAGTTGATGACAAAGGGCATTAGTCTTTTCCCTGGCCTGAATGAGAAGATGCCTGGTGGGGGCGGTGAGGAGCCAGTCGTTCAGGGATGGAAACACTTGGAATCCTTGATGTCTCAGGTGAGCTGTCACCACTGCCAAACACTTGGTGAACACCCTGGGGGCTGTGGTGAGGACAAAGGGCAGGGCATGAAACTGGAAATGACTGGCTCCCAGCTGGAAGCGTAAGTGACTCCTGGATGCCCTGTCCATTTTGATATGGTAGTAAGCATCCTTGAGATCGATGGAGCACATCCATGCTTCTTTTCCCAGCAACGGAAAAATAGACTGAAGGGTGACCATTCGGAACTTGGACTTTAGAACGTATCGATTCAGTCGGCTGAGATCCAAGATGGGTCTCGGGTCCCCTGTTTTTTTCGGCACCAAAAAGAGTCTTGAGTAAGTCCCTAATCTGATCTGGTCTGAGGGGACAGGTTGGATGACTCCTTTTTCCAGCAACTTTGAAATTTCTAGTGTTGCGTGATCCTTTTGACAGGGTGAAACATCTGGGATTCTCTTGGGTGGAGGACGGTCTGACAATAAGGGGATGGAATAACCTCCAGTAACTATACGAAGCACCCATCGATCCTGAGTGATACTTGCCCAGGCTTCCGGGTACAATGAAATGCGGCCCCCGACTGGCTCCGGAACAGCACAGTCGGGCAATACATCAGGGACGATGATAGGAAGGTCCGCAAAAGGAATCACTTTCTCCCGAATTGTGAGGGCCTCCTCTGCCCCTAGGGCGGCGTTTCCCAGAATAGCCACCCCCCTCCTCTGCCTCTGGAGGGGGGCTCACCTTGACCGGCAGGGAAAGACTTCTGTGACTTTTTGAACCACATCTTTCCTCCCCTCTGAGCCTTGGGGTAAGGCCTAGATGGGAGGGAAAAACAGACCCCTACGGCAGACAGGGTCTTTCCCTCTTGCTCGCATCTGGTGAGGGTGTCTTTCACTTTGGTCCCAAAGAGTGAGGACCCATCAAAGGGGGCGTCAGTGAAGGAAGACTTGAAGGCCTCCGCGAAATGACACAGGCGCATCCAGGCTTGCCTCCTAAGGGCTACACCTGAGCTAGCTGCCCTGCTCGCCCACTCGGCTGCATAAGATATGAGCCTCATGGACGAGTTGACAATCGAGCCAAGAGTAGACAACTGGGCGTTAACCGTCTGTGTTAACGCCTCAGGTAAGTTACCCATTAGAGTATCTCCTAACTCTTTAAGGAGATCTCTCTGGAGACGAGTAAAGTGACATAGATAGTTCAGAGACCGAAGTGTGGAGGTCGCTGAAGAGAGGGTACGCTTCCCGTACCGATCCATACTCCTAGACTCCTTGTTAGGAGGATGGACTGAGGAAGAAGACTCGGCTACTTCTTGCTGAGTGGCCCCCGCCACCACCATGGCATCCACAGAAACCCCTTTGGGCAGGAACTCTTTCCAGGGGGAGCTGAGAGAAATTTATTAGGGCATCTTGGTACAGGTTCCACTGAGTCAGGAGTCTCCCACGCCCTTTGACAGATCAAATCCAGGAGCTCATCGAAGGGTGGAGACACCCAGGAGGCAGAGGGTTGAGCCCCAAAGGCCTTGAGGAATAATGACTCCTCCTCAGAGGGGGTTTTGGACAACCAGTAGCCTCTCTGCCTCACAATCTCCAGGATGTCGGAGAAAGAGACGTCATTGGAGGACAACTTGGGGGACCCCTCTGACTCCTCGAGGTCGGTATCAGAGGTGAGGGACTCATCCTGGGAGTCTATATGTGCTTACTCTTGCACAACTTCTTTCTTGGGGGCTCCTCAGGCACAGACTCTGAGGGGCCCTCAGAAAGTTGGGGACCGCTCATGGGGGTATTCCCAGACCTTGGGGCTCCTCCGTCAACCAATAGGGGGACATCAGAGGCTCTCGCCGGAGTGGAAGGGGATGAAATGACCGATCCAGGTGATGTCACTGAGGATCTGGCCAGTGTGCTCCTCATGGCCTCGAAGGCAGGTCCCCCCGAATCCGAGGATGGACCAACCCCCGAGGCCAAGATCGGAACCAAAGTTCCCTGAGCCGAAGCGCCGAGAGGGAGGCTCGGAACTGACAAAAGTCCTGAAGTATCCCCCTCGGGCCCGACAGAGGAAATCCGGGTTCTGAAACCAGGGGACAGAGCCGACATGGTAGGAGCCGAAGTCAGCACCGATAAAGCCTTAAGAGGTATCAGAGCCGGCAGAACACTCCGGCTCCGAAGACAAGGAGGTGCTCGGAGGAGGAAACATGGGTGCACTCATTGGGACTGGCTCCGGTGCAGACTGGGTTGGAGCCGAAAATAATTTTGCCAAAACCGGCGACTGCAGGAGTCTCTGGACCACCCTATCCACATCCAAATCAGAAAGTCTGGAGGATTTGAAGGAGAGAGAAGGTGACTGTGATCTCCTATCTGGAGATCCTTGTCTGACACTAGGAGACCGGCTCCGAATGGGCTCTAACAGCATAGGAGCCGAGGCAGATTAAAGAATCACAGCTACCTCCTGCGGCCCCGAGGACAAAGGAGCCGAGGAGGTAGAATCCAATTTGGTCGTCTTCTCCGGTGGCTCCGATGAAACAGATGGAGCCGGAGATCTTTTCTTAGCCTTAGAAGTCTTGGTTTTAGACTGTGAACCAGAGGAAGAGTCCAAGGACTCCTCAAAGGAAGACTTAAGAAGACCCTTCAGTACAAGTTTATTTTTTCTCTCCTGTAGTACCTCAGGGCTAAAAGCGTGACACAAACTACAGGTCTCTTGTAAATGTATCACCCCCAGGCAGTATACACAAACAGCATGTCCATCTGTTATGGACATCTTGTAGCTACATTTAGAACACTTCTTAAACCCGGAGCGTTTGTGTTCTTTTTGATCCTTAGACATAACAGCAAAACCACAGTACACAACACCACAGAAACAGGACTTGAGGCCACAACGGTTAAGGCGAGAAACTACCGCTAACAACATTTGATAATAATCTCTAACAAACGATTCTGACACAACAAGACACACACTGGAGCAAGGGACAAACGCTTTCCTCAGACAAACTACACAAAGGAGGGAGGACTAGGTCCTCTAACTTAAACAGGCCTAGCCCGTAGGAACGGACGGATACCACAAATAATACACTCACACCACAAGAAAAATGATAATAACAAGAGCAAACAACTATTAAAATAGCTTTTGTGAAGAAAAAAGACAATTTTCAGTGAAAAAAGAAGTTTTAAAGCTACTTAGCCACAGCCAAGCGAGACCACATCCTAGCTACACGAGCGGCAAATGAGATCTGGGGTTATGGAGTGGTGCAACATCCAGGTTAGCCCAGCCAATTAGAGACTTTGTGCTAGAAAAATATAAGTTGGCCGAGTCGGAGCCGATGTTCGGCTCCGAACCCGTGAGTAAGAATGTAGGCGAGATTGGACCACATAACATCCTCTATTTCTAGATGCGAACCCTTTAATAATCAGATGAGCCACATAGAAGGATTTCCTAACTACTTTGGCAATATGATTGTCAAAGGAGAGATTACTATCTACCTGGGTCCCCAGATCTCTTATTACCTCTTCTGTATTAAGGGGGCTGCCACCTATGTGGTAATTCGTGGGTGTTTTGTTTTCCCAAACGGGATGATTATGCATTTTTTGGCATTTAGCTTGAGGCTATGACTTTGACACCAGGTGTCCATCTCAGTAAGGCCCTTTTGGAGGATGTCCGTGTCAGCCAGAGAGTCAATTATGGCTCCCAGTTTGCAGTCATCGGCGAACTTGGTTAGCCATAGTCCTCCTGTGATTGCCTGTATTTCTGAGAAGTATATGCCGAACAGTAGGTGTCCCAGGACCGAGCCTTGCAGGACACCACTTGTGACTGGTTTAGAGTCGGACCTGGAGCCCACTATTCTTACCATGTGAGTTCTGTCTGTAAGCCAGTTGGCAAACCCATCTCGTGACGTAGGGGTTTATGTTCAGGCTGGTGATTTTTTTTTGTAATACCCAAGTGGGGAATGGTGTCGAAAGCCTTGGCGAGGTCAAGGTTGTCCTTGTCTATGGCCTTGATGACTGTTTCGAAGAAGTCAACCAGGTTTAGTAGGCATGATCTGCCCTTAACAAAGCCAAACTGGGTTGAGTCAAGTGTTTGGAGGTTCCCAATGTCTTTGTTAATGAGTTCCATGATGATGCGCTCCATAGCCTTGCAGACCAGTCTAGTCAGGCTTATGGGGCGATAGTTACCACGGTCAGTTGTGGCCCCTTCCTTTGTGGAGTGGAATAACCACTGCTGTGCGCCATTCTATGGGCATGTAACCTATTGAAAGACTGGGGTTGAACAGCATGTTTAGGTGGGGGGTTAGTTTGTTCTGTAGCTCGTGCAAGATGCAGCCTGGGACACCATCTGGCCCCACTGACGCTGTGTTTTTGGCTTTTGAAAGGGCTGTTTTCACCTGTGCGTCTGTGATTTCCGGGAAACTACACTTTCCCGATATTGTTGTGGGCCCTTTTGGGGGTGAGAGGGGGTTGAAGTTTGCACTGAATCTATCTGCCAGGATGTTGGCAATATCAGTAGGTTCAGTATATTTTGTGCTATTTTGCACTAGTTCAGTGCATACCTGCGAATTGCCACTTAGATTCTTAACATAGCTAAAGGTGGCTTTGTGGTTATCTTTTGAATCCTTGTCTATTTTTCTTTCAAAGTTAGCCTTGGATGATTTTATGACGGACCATAATTTCTTACTGATAAAGGATGTCTTTCCTTCTTGGGATTTGCTTTTTTTCTGAACTAGTTGCGTCCTATTGTGTAGCCTGTTTATGGCAGGGGTCCAGCAGACTGGTGTCCTTCTCTTATAGGAGTGAGTCTTGGTTTTGCTCAGGATGTCACAATCCATGCATCCTTGTAGGTGCTCATAGAGTGCATTTGTAAAGGTTTCTGCATCTTGGGCAGCGTTATCCTTTAGCATGGGGGCTGTGAAACTTACTGCCTCTGTCTTAAGTAAGGTGAAGTTTGCTTTAGAAAAGTTTTTTACTGTGGTTTCCTTAGTTGGGGCTGGTGGAGGGGTGTGGATATCCAGAGTGATTAGTTTATGGTCTGATCTAACCAGTGACGGGTAGATCTCCGGTGTGGAACACCTGTCGCCCATGTTGGTGATGACCAGGTCCAATATGTTTTCACCTCTGGTAGGGGAGTTTACCAGCTGATCCAGAGTGTTTGAGTTGAAGAATTCCAGGAAGAGCTGGGCCTGGGAGTTTGCACTCGAGTAGTTTTCCCAGTTAATGGTAGGGTAATTGAAATCGCCCAATACCAGGGTGTTCGATAGGACCTTCATGTTTTCCAGTTTCTCCAGAAAGGTGGAGTGGTGGTCCTGGGTCATGGAGGGTGATTTGTAGCAGGCCACAATTTGCATTGCAGATTTGCCCGATGTTAGTTGCACATGGATGATCTCAGAGGTATCATGCTGCGCCACTAACCTGGAGGTGTAGGTATCCTTGATGAATATGGATACACCTCCTCCTTTTGTGTTTCGGTCCGTGTTCTGTGGCCGAAACATGTGGTATGATTTGTAGCCCAAGTAGTACAACTGTTACTGTACAGACATCAACAGAACAGCAATGAAATTCTGTGCCAGTGTCCTGGAAGAAGATATCCCGTACTTAAGCACAAAATTATGTGGCATAATTTACTGGATACTACTGCCCCAGAAAAATGTTTGCTCCTGTTTTCATTTTAAACTTTTTTTTGGCCTAATTCCAGCTCATCAGCATTTGCCCCACCAGCTCTTAAGCCTTCCACAAATAAAGGACTTCTACTCTTATGTCTTTTTCTCCTCCTCCTTTCAGAGGATGATAAAAAGGATGATTGCTTGACCACTCCTCTGCATAACTTGGGTATGTACGCATCTGATGATGTTCTTTCCTCTGCTTCCTCCCAGAAGACATTTCATGTTACATTCCTCAGGGAGGGTCAGTGTGGTCACACACAGTGATGTGTGAAATATGAAACATTCCTTTACGAGAACTAATGGTAATATGAACTGTGTGCCACATGATGCCTGGCAGGGGACTGCCTGAAGTAAACTGTCATTAAATCAAGACCTCTGAGTGAGAGTTTTTCCTTTTTTTTTTTTTTTTTTTTAACTTGGTTGCACCTTACAATCTGTAATCATTATTTAATTAAAATTACAAGGTGACAATAAAAATTGTTTTGTCACATTTCTACTTTGTTTGGTTGTACACATGCAAGCTCAAGGAAAAACTGAGTAAAATTGTTTTCACAGTTTTTTGTAGAAGCAAAAATAATAATAATAATAATAAGGCTATGTACTCACCATAGCTATACATCTGTGTTGTCCATTTCTATTCTTCCTCAACTATTGGGTCTTGGATTTGACCTCGGATCAGACTCAGCCACATTTACTAGACACTTAGATCCAACTTTTGAGCTCCTTCCTTTACCCATAATACCCATCAACCAGCAATATCACATTTGCTGCCTTATAAGCCAAATATAGAATTAACCATAGATTAAAATAAAAAGTAAGGCTAGTATTAGCAGAATGGGACTTAAATCTAGAACAGAGGCTCCACAACAACCAAGAAGTCACTCAGGAGCTACATGGAACGGGGATGGATGGTGGGTAGTTGAAGAGTGAAAATGGACAACACAGATGTATAGTTATGGTGAGTACACAACATTAATATCTGATGATGTCCTTTTCATTTGTTCATCAACTACTGCGACAAGAGTCCCCAGCTATGTGAACCTTGGTTGGCCCTCATGGAAGAGCTCAGAAAAATACCTCATACACATGAATTTAAAAAAACCTCTAAAATAATACCTACTAAATGCCTGGACATGTCACTGTAAAAACCCAATTTCATCTTACATCCCTCAACAACACCCCTCAATCCTACTCTCTCTGACCTCTCCTACTGCTACCTTTAACTACTCCACTACTGGCTCCCTTCTCCCTTACCCAATCACTAACGTACCTTGTTCTATCTGTGGTCTCATCTTCTTCACCCAACTTGTTTACACAAACTTTTTACGCCCTGACTTTGAAAAATATAACTTACCAACTTGTGTACTTCACTCTATAGTTTATGTACTGTTCTCAAAAGAATGCTATCTTTGATACCTCTTTGTATGTGTGTGCATTTACATCTGATGCGACATTTTTGTAACCAATTACTTCACTCTATTTTTTCAGTATTGTTTTCATTAATGCTATTTTTGTAACCTTCTTTGCATGCTCCAGTTTAGTTGGACTACCCCAGTCAACAAATGTCAAATAAATAAAATAGACAGATACTGCAGAAACAAAGGGAAGTCCTGTTTCTGGAATTCAAATCCAATTTGTAATGAGCAATAAAGTTATAAGCATTAGATCAGGTAGCTGTTGCACAATGTTGTCAACAGACGTTCTAGGTCAGAAAGCTGATGATGTAGCCATGGACCTGGTGGAGTGTGCTTTAGGGGGTCTAGGTAGGCACAGACCTCGCTGACTGTAAACAAAAGAAATGCAAGTAGTCAGCCATTTGGCTAAGGTAATTTTAGAAACTGGGGAACCCAAATGGTTTGAGGAGAAAAACAAATATATGCACTAATTTTCTGAAATCTTTCATCATATGGAGATAAAAAGAGTGGTCTCTGTACATCTAAAAGATGAAGCATGCACTCACCTTTGTTAGCAAAGTTGGGGAAAAAAGCAGGCAAATTATGGCTTAATACTCATCTCTGAGGCTATTTTAACAAAAAGGACAGATTGGTCCATAAGTTAACCCTGTCTTTGTGGAGGATGGGATATGGACACTTGGCAGAGAGAGTCTGGAGTTCAGAAACTCATGGACATAATGGCCACTAGAAAAACGGTAACTCAGGATAAAAATTTTAAATCAGATTTAGCTGATGGGAGTTAAACCTTGCAGCACAACTATCAAATCCCAAGGTGGTGTAGGGTCCTTCAATGGGAGCCTAAGCAAAAAGGTACCTTTAAGGAAAGCTTTGAACAATTTTGAAGAAGCATTTTCGCCTGAATGAAAATTAGATATTGCTGCCAACTGCACTATGTCAGTGAGAAACTAGCTGCTTAAAAACAGATGCTAAAAACTCTAGGGCAGCAGAAGTGGGAACAATGAAATAATCCAATTCTCTATGGAGAGCATAAACAGAAAATCTTTTCCACTCACTTTTGTAGATATTCCTGGTAGAGGCCTTGTGGAAAGACGGTAGTATCTGTCACACTGGGGAGGAAAGCCTGGACTGTCTATTAGTGGAAATAGAGAAACCATGCAGTCAACTTGAGGCCTGGAATGTCCTTGTAATCCATCCTCTGGGATGAAACAGAAGGTTTGGACTGGGGTCCAGTATCCAGGGTGGATATAGAAGGTAAGACCAAAGGAAAGGGAACTGCACTTAACAGGACCAAAAGGGGGGGCACAATAAGGGCAACTGTGCTTTTCAACTAAAGTGTCTTCTGTATGAATTTGGGAATTAGAGGTATTGGGATAAGCGTAAAGAAGACCGGAGGGCCTAATGTGGATTACAGCATCTCTCAGTAACTCCCCCAAAGGGGGGAATCAGGGCAAAGAAAGTACAGTTTTGTACCTACCATAAATGTAGATGTTCGAGTGTTCACCCTGCTGCAGTCATCACACTTGGCTTATCCTGCCGTCAGGCGGTCCCGCAATCGGCCTGAGTTCCAAAGTCTTGGTCCGGCGTCGATTGCTGTGCTTCTTCCCTGACGTCAGTGCACCAGGGGTATACAAGAGGCATCCAACGCCATTTTCTTCAGTTTTTCTTGCCCCAGATGTCAGGTGCCCCCAATAGGTAGGCAAAATATATATATAGCTATATAAAAAAATACATATAAAAATAAAACAATACCTTCAGGCACAAGCAAATACACCACAGAGGTTGTATAGGACAAAGTGGTATAGATAAGTCCAGCTAGTTCGGAGGGGATGGAGGGAGGGTAACCTGAACTGCAAGCAGGGTGAACACTCGAACATCTACATTTATGGTAGGTACAAAACTGTACTATGTTCATCATGTCACCCTGCTGCAGTCATCAAACACGGGTTGAATCCCAAAGCTAAGGATGGGTGGTGGAGTTAAACAGGGTTAGAAGAAGCTAGTAGGCCCTGCAAAACTGCAGTGGCAAAACCAGCTCTAGTCTTAGAAAATAGAGGTAAGTGATAGTGTTTGGTGAAGGTGTGCACTGAACTCCAAGTTGCAGCTTCCAGAATATCCTTGGTTGGCACCCCCCTGAGAAAGGCTGCTGATGTAGCTGTAGCCCTGGTGGAGTGGAACCTAATGTTAGCAGGTACCGGTTTCCCATGATGCGTGTAGCAGAAACGTATGCAATGTCCTATCCATTTTGAAATGGTCTGTTTTGAAATAGCTTTTCCTTGTGATCTTGTAGCATAGGCTACAAAGAGCTGGTCAGATTTTCTGAAAGCCTTAGTTTTATCCAAGTAGTAACGTAATTGCCTGTGAATGTCCAAAGAGTGCAGGAGTCTTTCTCCTTTGTTCTGGGGATTTGGGAAAAAGGGGGGCAAATGAATGGTTTGGTTTAGGGCCACACTGGATACCACCTTTGGCATAAAGGAAGGGTTATGTTCAGAGAGAGACTCTGTCTTGATGAAAAATGAGGAAAGGCTCCACCGCCATTAGTGCCTGTAGCTCTGAGACTCTTCTAGCGGACGTTATTGTTAGTAGCAGGGCAATTTTCCATGAAAGAAATTTTAAATCAGCTGAAAAAGCTGGTTCAAAGGGCGGCAGTGTAAGCTTTTCCAGAACAAAATTGAGATCCCAAGTAGGTGTTGGTGCTCTCCTGGGCGGTCTTATGTTCTTAGCCCCTCTGAGGTACCGTCTTAGTAGTAGATGTGAAAATAAAGGAGGATCCGTGTTGTAATGAGCTGAAACTGCTGAGGCGTGGATCTTAATAGATGAAAAGGAAAGTCCTTTGTGCAACATCTCAGTTAAATATTGTAGAATCTGAGGAATGTTTGGATCAAGGGGATTATGGCCTTTAGCCTGGTTTTCAGGCGCAAAATCTTTTCCATTTGTCTGAATAGGTTTTTAATAGTGCTGGGCCTCCAGAATGACATCCATAACAGCTTTAGATAGAGGTGTTGGCTGGCTGTTTAGGTAATTTGCCATGCAGCCAGGTTTAAAGTCTTGAGCTGGCTGTGTAGAATCTGATTGTCTCGCTAGGTAAGCAGGTGAGGAATTTGTGGTAAAATCCATGGTGGGCTGTGGGCCATGTTCCTTAGAATTGGATACCAGTGCTGGTGTGGCCAGTCTGGTGCAAAGAGTATCATTCGTGGCCTCTCTAATCTGACTTTCAGCAGTACCTTTGCTAGAAGAGGCAGTGGAGGAAAGGCATACACTGTTAATGTTTTCCAACTGAATGAGAGGGTGTTCACTTTCCAAGCTTGTGGATGGAATGTCCTTGTGCAAAATTTTTGAAGTTGGTAGTTTTGGGGGTTGGCAAACAGATCTATGTCTGGGCGTCCCCATTTTTGAGTTATCATTGCAAATACTTGTGGATCTAGTTTCCACTCGTGGGGATCCATGATGTTTCTGCTTAGGTCGTCTGCCAATGTGTTTTTCTTTCCTGGCAGGAATTGTGCTTGTAATTGAACCTGGTAAGACAGTGCCGTGTTCCACAAGGTCATTGCTTGTCTGCATAGAGGGTAGGAATGTGTGCCCCCTTGCTTGTTTATGTTCCACATTACTGCGGTATTGTCCGTCTTTATTATTAGTTGTCCTGGGTGTAAGAGGTCCTTGAAAGCTGTTAGGCCATTCTGTACTGCTAGCATTTCTTTTTGATTGATATGCAGATGCCTTTGATCTGTAGTCCATTTGCACTGAATGCACTGTCCTGCCATGTGTGCTCCCCAGGCATAGTCCAATGCATCTGTTGTCATAGTTTGTCTGGCTGTGGGTAAGGTGAAAGGCTGACCCTTGTTGAGGTGACATGCCTGTGCCCACCATAGAAACTCCTGCTGAAGGCAGGGAATGAGTGGTATCATTGTTTCCAAGCTGTGGCTGTGCTGAGTCCATACGCTTTTCAGGTACCATTGTAATTTCCTCATATGCAGTTTTGCAAATGGTATTAGTAGTATGCAAGATGCCATGAATCCCAAGGCCTGCAGAATTTTTCTTGCAGGGAGTTGGGTCTTTGTTGCCATTATTTTGAAGTATTGAGTCAGCTGTTGTTGCTTGTCTGGCATGAGATAAGCCATCTGGGCTGTTGTATTCAAGCTGGCACCCAGGAATATTATGTTTTGTGAGGGCACTAGTTTTGATTTCTTTTCGTTTACTGTGTACCCTAGGCAACTTAGAAGGTGTTTGACAAATGCCAGATGCTTTAATAGAGTGTCCTTGCTTTCTGCTTGAATAAGGCAGTCATCCAGGTATGGGTATATTTGAATTCCTCTGTCTGCAGTATGCAATTACTGGTGCCAGGCATTTTGTGAAGACCCTGGGCGCAGTAGATAAGCCAAAGGGCAGTGCAGAGAATTGATAATGGGTTGAACCTGCAATGAAGCAGAGGTATCTTCTGCAATTTTGTCTGATAGGGACATGCAGGTATGCATCCTTGAGGTCCAACGTTACTAGCCAAGCATTCTTGCCCAACATGGGAAGAAGCTGCTGTAGTGTTAGCATGTAGTGTTAGCATCTTGAATTTTGGTACTTGTAGATAGGTGTTCAGAATTGAAAGATCCAGAATGGGTCTCCATGCTTTGTCTTTTTTTGGGACTAGAAAGAGTCTTGAGTAAAATCCTTGTCCTTGCTCCTGTGTAGGTACCTGTTGAATGGCTCTCATGTCCATGAGAGCTGTAATTTGTTTTTGTGCCTCTGCCCTTTGATTTGGTGGCAGGTTTGGCATTCCTTTTACCCTTGGCAAGGTATGAAAGTGGAATCTGTATCCTTGTGAGACAATGTTTAGGACCCATTTTGTCTTTTGTGATGATGTGCCAGTTGTCTGCAAAAAGTGCTAATTTTCCTCCCAAGGGAGCTGCCAAGAGAGATTTGCTTGGTAGTTTGAGGATTGAGTCATTGTGTTTGTCTCCTGCTAGCTTGGGGCCTGTCTTCTCCTCCTTTCTGGGTAGCAGTACCCCATTGGCAAGGTTTGTAAGGGCCTTGTGACTGACCTTTGCCCCTTGGGCATCTGTATTTGCCCCTCTGTGATCTGTCAGAAGTTGGGAAGGACCATTTTTTTGTTGGCCAATTTCTGCTGAAACGAAGGGGTTGTACCTGCAAAAAATCCTTGACCGTCTGCATAGACTTTGCCTTATCCTCCATTTTCTTTAAAACCTCTTCTGCTTTGACACCAAATAATACATCCTGCTGTAAAGGTGCATCCGATAATTTTGCCTTAACATAATCAGGTAGGGTTTGTTCTTTTAACCAAGCATGTCTACGTATGACAGACCCGGTAACAGCTGCTCTACAGGAAGCTTCCAATGAATCAAATCCACATTGTAAAGTATGTTTGCCCACCTGTTCAGCTGCATGCAACAGAGCCTGCATTTCCTTGAATTCAGACTGTTCAGAATGTGTGCTCATTTTTTGTTTTAATTGAGACATTAGAAATTTCTGATATTTCAGCATGTGAAACTGACAATTTAAAGCTCTCATAGCCAGAGTAGCTGAGGTGTATACCTTCTTTCCCCATCTATCTAGGGCTCTGGAATCCCTTTCAGAGGGCACAGGATTTTTAGCCATAGAAGCTTTAGCCCCTTTGGGACCCTGGGAAATAGTTTCTGGGTCAGCTACAGGGCTTTTATAAAGGAATTTGTGTGAGTCAGGTACTCTGTAGTACCTGTCTGGTTTGGCTGGAGCAGGAGGTAGAGTCTGGATTTAGACTAGACTCCAAGTAAACATCATCCACAATGTCTAAAACTGGAGGGATAGCAAGTGGTCTGTGCTGGGGTAGTAAAAGGAACTCTCGGAGCCTTTTCTTAGAGTCAGAATAGTCCTGGTCTTCCCAGTGGAAATGTTCCTTCATGGTATGTAAAGTTTCCCCAAAGGAGTAGTCTTCAGGGGGAGATGCTGAGGGAATAGAGTCTTCAGCATCAGAGTCTTCATAAGGGGGAAAAGTGTAATCCTGTTCCTCAGAAGAATCTGAGGAAATAGAAACCTGGTCAGAGGAAGCATAATCCTCCTCTTGTCTTGGTCTTTTATCTGGAGGGGGATGGGAACCCCTGATTAAGGTAATCAAATCTTCAGCCATCTTAAGCATCTGTTTCTTAGGCATGGGGCCTTGAACTGTAGACTGATGTACAGTGTTTTTTTTGAGTTTTAAGCTTAGCATAACATTTAATGGTGAGTGTAGTCGGTCTGAAGACACCTTCTGCAACCGAAGGTGTTTCTACTGCACCAGGATCTCCTTCTGCTCCGGTATCGGAAGGGCCTAATGAAGATGGCTGCAACGGCCTAGTACACTCTGTTTGAGAATCCGCAGCTGTCTGGCGTTCCAATTCTGCGGTCGTCAGGGGCTGCGTAGGTGCTTCACTGAAAACTGGAGAACCGGCGACAGGCCCAGCAGAGGCCTCGGAGTCTGGCTTGTTCCTAGGCTGCCTGTCCTTATCCTTGCGTTTTTTATGCATGCCGGTCGTCGGCTGCTCCGACGGCATGATATAATTAAATTTGCTACCAAAGTAATGTCGTGCGAAGTCAAAACGGCGTTTGAAAGTTCGTTTATTAAACCTAGCACAAAACTGACAACCTGTGACGTCGTGGTCTGGGCCTAGGCAAGGAATACAATAAGAATGGAAGTCCTTATGAGATATTTGCTTCCCACAAGAAATGCAATTGTTAACTTTCAGACTGAGGCAAGAAAAGGTTCCCCAATGGGGTACTTAGCTTTATTGAAGACTTCGGACTGAAATTCGATTCGAAAATCTTGGGTGTCGGCCGACCAGCACTTGCGAACTGCTTCTGCTTCGGGCACCGCGCGGCAAGAAAGACTGAAGAAAATGGCGTCGGATGCCTCTTATATACCCCTGGTGCACTGACGTCAGGGAAGAAGCGACAGCAACCGACGCCGGACCAAGACTTTGGAACTCAGGCCGACTGCGGGACCGCCTGAAGGCAGGATAACCCAAGTGTGATGACTGCAGCAGGGTAACACGATGAACATCCTGCTGCACTTCTTGTTGTGGGGAGATGCAAAGAGACTGCAGCAATGTTGATCCCATCAAAGGAAAATCCCTTCTCCACTGAGAGACCACTTGTGAGGCATCAGAATGGACCTGCTGAGTTTGTCTGCTAGTATGCTGGATTTCAATAGAATGTGCATTACCATAAGAAATTTGTTGGGGATCACGCACTGCCACACTCTCATTGCCTCTCGACAGAGGGGATAAGATCAAGTTCCCTCCCCCACATTAGTTCATGTACCAAACCACAGACATATTGTCAGTCTGAATCACAATTGTCTTAAGAGGAAGGCTGTTCTGGAAGACCTGCAACATTAGGAGGCCTGCTCATATCTCTAGGACACTGATGTGTGAAATTCTGTCTTCTGGGAACCACATACCTTGGACTGTCTAACCCAAGAAATGCTCCCCCATCCCAGTTGGGAGGCATCCATTGTTACTGGGGGTGGAAGAACAATAGGACAGCCTTGGGTAACTTTGCCTGACTGAATCCGTGGACATTGGTGATCTTCGGATACTCATGTGAGTTTAACTGGCAAGGATAAGGGATGGGGAAGAATTGACCACAGAACAGCTAGAGTCCATTGAAGAATGTGCATATAAAAATGGCCCATAGTAACCAAGGTTATGGCAGCTGCCACTGACCCTAAGGCCTGAAGAACAAGTCTGGCTGGAGGAAGAAGGGTGTGCAATAACTTGCTCCACTTGACACCTGATGGTTTGTACTCTGTGGTGGAAGAGAGGCTATCTGACTGACTGTGTTCAACTGAGCACCTGTTAACTCCAGGCTCTGAATGGGTTGAAGATGAGACTTGCAGATACTGACTAAGATGCCTAGGAACTGACATAACTGGATCATGTAGTATCTGGATTTTTCTAGGAGATGCCTGGCTGGGGAAGTGAGGAGCCAGTCATCTAGGTATAGAAACACTCGCAATTCCAGCCATCTCAAATGAGCTGGTTGTTAGCCTAGTAAACACCTATGAACCTCCACCATACATTTGGTAAACACCCAGGGGCTGTGGTGAGACCAAAGGACAGGGCTCTGAACTTGTAGTGACTTGCCCCCATCCGAAAGTGCAGAAATCTTTGGAATCATCTTGATGTGACAGTATATATATATCCTGAAGATCAACGCAGCACATCCAATCATCCTTGAGTAGAAAGAGCAGACAGGACTGAACCGTGGTCATTTAGGACTTTGACTTCTTTAAAAATTGATTCCCTTTCCTGAGGTTCAGAATTGGTCAAACGTCCCCAGTTATCTTTGGCACTAAAAAGAATCTTGATCAAGTTCCAAATCCATTCTGGTCTGATGGGACCTCCTGGATAACTAGCAGCTTTTGAATTTCTACAGCTGCTGCCTCCATCTGACTGGGTGGAACATCGGAAGCCTTTTGCTTTTGTTTGGGGGAATCTGTAAAATTGGTATGAAATAACCACTGGATATGATTTTTAGCACCCAAGTATATTTCGTTATTGAAGCCTAGGTGTCTGGGTGCAGAGATAAGCACACCCCAAATGCCTCCAGAAGTGAGCAGTCGGGCAACTTTTCAGGAATGCTGAAAGGGTACATCTAAAAAGGAGGAGTCTTGGAAACCCTGGTTATTTGTGCCTCACCTGTTGTGAGGTCAGTGTCTTCCATTAGAACTCCCCCCTTCTGCCTCTGGGGGAGATATCCTCAAGTGACTCTTGGAAAGGACTCTGGGATATAAAGAACCACATTTTCTTATGTCCTCGTTGATTCCTGGAAAAAGATTGTTGAGTGATATAAAAACATAACCCTATGGCAGACAAGGGGCTCTCCATCCTGTTCCCTCTGGGAAAGCATCTCTAACAGTGGGGCCAAACAAAGATGACCAATCAAAAGGAGCACTGATGAAAGAAGACTTGAAAGGCTCCACAAAGTTGCACAAGCAGATCCAACCACATCCCTTTAACAGCTACACCTAAACCAGCCACCCATGACGTACCCTCAGCAGCATGGGAAATTAACTTCATAGATGCATTCCAGATGGACAGAAGAGTGGCCAGTTGTGAATAAGACTTCTTGTAATCCTCCACGGACATGGACTTGGAAAGGGATTTGGAAAGCTCTTTAGTCAAATCCTACTGCAACCTAGTGAAATGTGCCAAGTAGTTTAGAGACCATAAGGCAAAGATCACTGAGGCAAAAATGTGCTTTCTGAATCTGTCAACAACCTGTACTCTCTGCTGGGGGATGGACAGAGGAGCTTTGCTCTGCCAGATACTCCTTTGCGGCTGCCGCCACAGCCATGGCATCAATAGGAACCTGCTTGCTCCACTGTAACCCATCTTTAGGTGGGGCAAGGAACTTACTAGAATGATGGGAAATGGGTTCCACAGTATCCGGTTCCCTCTACACCGGGTGAGAGTCCACCTCTATGGGGAGTCACCCAAGATGCAGACAGGCTAGACGCAAAAGCTTCCAGGAACAGTGACTCCTCCTGGGAAGGGGAATCAGAGGACTACCCACTTTCCTGCTTGAGAATCGCTAAAATGACTCCAAAGAAGACATCATGCATGAAGATATGGGGGACCCCCCCCTTTCAAAGTCAGTTTCTTCGATGAGGGACTCCTGAGGGGAGTCTGTGTGTCTCTTCTTGCACGTTTCTCTTATGGGGAGAGGTGACCAAAGATAGGGGAAAATCCTTGAAGGGGACTGTCTGCATGTATGATGCAGCAGGCTGTCCCTGAGTGATGGGTTTGCGAGTATCTAATATTAGGTGATCAAATCTTTAGATAATCGAATACCTAAAGATTGACACCTAAACAGCGAAACCTGTAAATATCTAACAGCCACTTCCACAAATTCTTTCGTAGGGAAATAATTTGCTTGGCCATTATCAGGAATCTGCCCTTTCCTCCACTGTAGAGCAATCTCGGAGTTGGTATATTTAGATAGGGAGGTGCCACTCGATTAGGGTTTGAATTATTCTTGTTCCCAGGCCAAGCAAATTCTTTCCCTACAAAAGAATTCGCGGAAGTGGCCATTCGATGTTTACAGCTTTCGCTGTTTAGGTGTCGCGCTTTAGGTATTCGATTACTTAAAGTTTCGACTTTATAAAACAGAGCCGGTCTAAGAAGATCAAAGCTTGGACCAGATGGCTGTAGGATCTGAAGAAGAAACAGTCATGTCTCTTGGATGAAAGACTCTCTCCACCACCTCGAAAGCAGAAGACCCAGGAGAAGCCATATCTGGCCACACCGGAGCGGACGCTCCAGACGCTGCCATGCTCCGACCCTGCCTGGACCCTTGCCTCAAAGAGGGAGTCAGACACAAGCTGTCCAAAGCTGAAGCCCCAAAGGGCAGGGATGACTCCGACAACCTTATAGTGGAATTCAGCACCCTGGACCTGGTACAGACATTTCAGCTCAGAGACTTATCCTGATCCGAGGGAATCGGTGCCAAATACATCAGGGAAAGCAGTTGGAGTCACAGAACAAACTGTCTTCAGAATCTCAAGCCGGCACTGTTGGGTTTCTAGGATCTGAAGGCACTGAAATCACTGGTCAGAAGGGAGGCTCACTGATCTAATGGAGACAGATGGAAAAACTCCCATCTGAATCTGAGCTCTGAAGCACTTCCTCATCATCCTATCCACTTCAGCTACAGAAAGGCTCCTAGAGGACCTGATGGAGAAGTGGTAGACTGGGGCCGAAACTCTCTTTTCAGGGTCTCGTGAAAGGAGGGAGAATGGAGCTGAGGGGAGAGAGGCTCCAGGCCTGGAGACCAGGTCCTTGGAGACTTACAATGAGAAGAAGCTGGGTCTGAGGATGTCAGATCCAACTGTTTTCACTACGGATCTGAGGGTGCCAAATGTGACTTCCTTTGAACTTTAGTTGGAGTCTCTGAAGGAGTTGACTTTGGAGAGCAGACTGGAGACTGCTTTCTTGATTCCTTAACCTCAGAAGAAGCCTTAGATGGTTTTGTGGTGGTTTAAGCTCATGGAGTAGAACAGGAAGAAGAAGGTGGCAGCAAGCCCTTTAGTACAAGTTGTTATGACGCTTGCTAAGGACCCTGGAATTAATTCTTGTGCAAATGGAGCAGTCTGTATTCAAGTGTGAAGCTCCCAGACAACAGATGCACTCCCTGTGAAAATCAGAAATAGGGATCGTATGACCACAGGAAGTGCATTTCTTAAAACCAGCGGGTTTATCAGCCATAATATAAGAAAAAAGGAAAATTTTTTAAAACTACCCGCGGTGGTGGTGCTGCGGTAGTGTTGTCGCCTCACAGTAAGACACTGTCCGGTTCGATTCTCAGCTAGAGCGTCTTCTGCATAAAGACATGCGCGAATGGGTGTACCTTCGTTGAAGGTTGTGCGTCAGGGCTGGTAACTTGGCACGTAAAAATCAACTACCAATCATTAGCGGACCGGAGTTCCGCTTTCGCGACCCCTAACTGGGAAAAGCCGAAAGACACAACAACCAACAATGGTATGGTAAAACAGGTTACCCTGTAAAGGGTCGAAAGAAGGAGGGGAGAAGGAAAGTACCAACGATGGTACTCAGAGCAACCATGGGTAGAAGAAACAAGAGATAGAAAGGAAAGGATTTAAACCATATGTCATAGAAACTCATGGAAAGAAAAAAAAAACAGATAAGGGAGGAAGAGGTGATGAGAAAATGTAATATAAGAAAAAAGGCAAGGAAACTGCACTCACTGAAACAGAAATACATGCCAAAGCTCTATGACAAGGATACGTGTCTGTAGGAATACAGCAGTAAATGAGATCGGAGGTTTACTGGGTTGACAGGGGCATTATGGATAAAGGAAAGAGCTCAAGAGTTGGATGTGAGAGTCTAGTAAATGCAGCCAAGTTGGATCCAAGACCCAACAGTTGATGAATGAATGAAAAGGACATTATCAGATCTTTCATTAAAGTTAGTCTCCACATGGTATTAGTTTGTTTTTTATTGTTTATTAAAACATTTTCATATATGCATCAAAACATCCATGTACGAAGCTTAACAAATCACATCACAATGTCACATTGCTCTAGAATCTACTACAGCAATCTCTACAAAAAAAAAAAATGCAACTAAAAAAATTTAACACAACTAAAGCCCTATATAGCCACCCCCCTTCTTAATGTCTCCAAAAAGTGCAATCCATACCAGGCAATAATTTCCCAAAAGAGCTGTAAACAACCAATCCATTATCTGGTAATAATGCCCAACCTTGTCCAAAATCATATTAACCCATTTTTCTTCCATCTCCTAGGGTACACAAAACACAGCGACAGATTCAGGGTTAACAACATTAGAACCCTATCAGACCTCCATCTAGTCACTTTTCTAGTCCTTCACAATACTACTACTTATCGGGTCTATATTATTTCTTCGACAGCTTAGGTTGTCGAATGCTCAATGATCAACACCCAAGTGAAGTTTCAAAATCGTTAACGGCCATATAAGCGAATTCTTTCCATGGGAAAGAATTTGCTTGGCTGTTATTGGGGATTTGCCCTTTCCCCAATGTAGTGCGATCAGGGAGTTGGTATATTTAGTTAGGGGGTGTGTGGGGGCGAAGCCCCCAACTATATTTCGGTTGAAAAGTTAATTTTATTTCCGAATGGCCTAGCGAATTCTTTCCTGAGGAAAGAATTCGATTATATGGCCGTTTGTGATTTTGAAACTTCGATGCTTAGGTGTTCATCATTAAGCATTCAACAACCTAAACTGTCGAAGAAATAATATAGACCCCACTTATCCAACCACCCATGATAGGTAATATGACTTTTTCTGATGGAAGCATATTGCCAGAACATAAGAATATTGCTGACAGCAGAATCTCCGCATCTTTAACACTTGTCCATACCTCTGCCAAAGGAAACATGTCTCAGTGTTCTACACCATCTGTGTATTTGCTGAATATATTGATCCCATATTGAGGGTAAATATTTTAATTTACTTATCCTATGTAAACAGTTATCATGCGTCATGTGAGAACTACACCCTCACTTTCCTCCCATCTTAATTTTAATTTATCCATCATATTCTCATACTTGTATTTGATGAGCAATCTACATATTCTACCACACAAAATTTCCCATTCACTTCCACTATGAATTTTCACAGCAGTACTGCGCCAAGAGTATTTAATTCCCTCATCATATTCCCTAGTCTGAATTCCTTTGCCCACTGCCTCATGGCCTGCTTTATCACAGTGCAGCTAACTGTTACCCTGTTCTGAAACTTGGCCAATCCATAAAACTCAAGCTCTCACCTCCTCCCACCAAAACAGAATCCTTCACATAATTAATGCCTCTAGCTTGACATTTGTTCCAATGAAGAGGGTTTCCCTATATGCTTAGTTTGCATTTGTCCCAAATACATGTTTATTTTTGTAAGTACATGCATAATATCCCGAATACATAAACCAAAAACTGCCTTTAAGTTTCTTACTAAACCTATCCATTATACCAAAGACTCTACCTTTACCCCCACCCCCCTTTGGATTCCTCATTCCAAGTTGAAGACTAAACATCTTGTGACCATACAACAGCCAAAGTTGCTGCTAACACAAAATGTTTAAAAGCCAGCATATTCACAATTTTCTAGCTAAAAGCAATCTACTTTTTGCTACCCTCCTAACTCTCCCATTCCACGAGAACTTGCCGCAAAGCATCTTGATCTTTATTCTACATGTTTATATGAAACCTTAATTTGACGAACCTTCCATTAAAAAAGAAATCCAACAATATAGCTAAAAATAATTTACCTAAATTAACACTGCTTCTGTTTCTATCAGCTTTAATCCTAAATATTTAGATTCTACTTTTCTAGCCATCCACTGCTCTCCATCTGAGTTATCAATTTTACCTACCCTAACCTAAAACGTTTTAACTCATACAAGCTTATAGCACTTTTTTGTATACTTACATTTAACACCCCTAGCTCCTTATGGTGTCCAGACCTTTCTTAACATTTTTTTCATAGTTTATAGATTAATACTTGGCTAATTGCCCTTGTGGGTCATTTTAAGCCTAGCCAATTACCCCATGTGAGAATCAAACCCTGCACCTCGTGTCTGTAAGGCAAATACCTTAACAATTATGCTACCCCCACCCTTTAAGTGACTTACCAGCTTATAACAGGCAGAAATAGAAACAGCAAGGATTTATTAATAAAATAACTGTAAGATTGTTAATATAGGATGTCCCACAGTAGAAAAGCTTTTATATTATATTATGCTTTTAAGTTCATTTTTCAGAAAATGATCTGGAATGCAAGGATGTATAAGACGTGCAACATTCCATACCATGTAGATGTTTATAAGTTTAACCAATTACATTCCAATCCAGATACAACCATGAATCTCTCAGAAATTTGAACAATTCTTGGCAGGACTAAATCCAGCCTATTAGTGGCGAGCATACAACCATAAACACAAAATGCCTTTGATTCACATCCAATACTTTGCAAAAAATGTCGTACTACAGAAACGGGATAGAGAACATCCTTGCTTCATGCACCAATTAAAAGATACCTCATCAGTTAAATGCCCATTAGCTTCTAATTAGGCTTTTGCATCCCTACACAGAGGGAAGAACTAACCCCAGCTTGAACCCAACCCTGTTTCTTTACTCGAGTCAAAATATCTCTTAGCATCCACCAATTACAATCAGTAGAATGACCCTGAACCAAGACCTCCTATGCCTCATTAACCAAACCAGGTACAGATCTGTTCAAGCTCTTAGCTAATGCAGCTACCAATATTTTGGCATTTACATTTATTACAAATATGGGCCTTTAATTCTGAGGGAGTCACCTGTCTTGGTTGATTTCAGGAGAAGCACTATCTGAGGTCTTGAAACGGAACTAGACAACACATCTTCTACTGCTCCTTGACTGAATAACCAAAGCTGGTTGCCTTGCCAAAATATCCAATAACTTGTAAACCCACTGAAAAGCACCACTCCCAGAGAACTTCCTGCATTTCAAACTGCACATGGACTCTACAACCCTTAAATCTTGATCTGAAAGGCTTCTTCTGACAGTTGTTGCCCTGTCCAAATAAACTGCAATGCTTCAGCATGATGTTCAGTGTGATTTACCACTCGATGCAAACAAATTACTGCAACATTCCAAAAAGACTTTAATTCCCCCATTATCCAGATGTAACAAACCATTTTTACCTAAAGCTGAAATAATGAGGGAGACCCTCTGAAAATCCTTAACTTTGACTTTTTGCTCTTGCACTCCAAAAATCTTTTAGTTATGTACTCACCATAACTTCAGATGTTTGGGATCCATCTCGCCTACATTCTGAATGATGGGTTCGGAGCCGATCCCTCGGCTCCGACTTATGCCAAAGAGCGAAGTCTCTTACTGGCTGAGCTTACCATATCCCAGGATGCACCACTACCAGTCCCCCAGATCTAGTTTGTCCGCATACATGCACACATGCACACCCTGCTTATATAACATCGTCAGATGAAACAAGATAAAACAGTAGAACTCAAAACCGTTCAATCTCTTCTGATCTCCAAGGCAGGAGGAGGGTGGGTTAGGAATGTGGGCGGATGGATCCCAAACATCTGAAGTTATGGTGAGTACATAACTAAAAGATGTTATGTGATCCTATCTCGCCTACATTCTGAATGATGGGACAGCGTCCCTAGCACCTGAATCCTGGGTGGCTCACTGGAAAACACTCCTGAGTACCACGGAACCAAATGAAGCTCGTCCTCTAGAGGCCACATCCAATTTGTAGTGTGAAATGAAAGTGTGCGGATTGGACCAAGTAGCCGCAGCACAGATTTCCGATATAGCGAGCTTGGAATGAAAAGCTATAGAAGTAGCCATAGCTCTGGTAGAATGAGCCTTGATAGATGTTGTAAGTTGCTTATTCGAAGAAGAATAAGTCTGAGTTATGCAATCTCTGATCCATTTTGAGATAGTAGCTTTTGTGATGGTTTGGCCCAGTTTATTATCTGAGAAGGACACAAACAACTGGTCTGACTTATGAAGTTGCTGAGTCCTGTCTAAATAGAAGCGTAATTGCCTGTGAGCATCCAATTTATGAAGAGTGTATTCTGCTTCATTGGAGAATTTTGGGAAGAAAACCGGTAGCTCTAGAGATTGTTGGAGGCAGAAACTAGAACAGACCTTTGGGACAAAGGATGGATTAGGCCTAAGTGATACTCTATCCTTGTGGAAAATCAAGTACGGTGGCTTAATAGACAGGGCTTGAAGCTCTGAAACCCTTCTTGCCGAAGTAATTGCAACTAAGAAGGCAGTTTTCCAAGACAGATATTTTAACTCGCATGTAGCAGCCGGTTCGAAAGGGGGAGATGTTGCACCAAATCAAGATCCCACGGAGGTGCGGGATGAAAAATTGGTGGTCTTAATAGGCTCGCACCTTTAATGAAAGTTTTGCATAGTCTGCTGCTCATCAAAGGAGGATCCATGGATTCGTGGAATTTAGAGATAGCCGCTAGTTGGACTTTAATAGTTGAGACAGAAGATCCCTGATTAAACAAGGATGTTAAAAATTACAAGACCTCTGGGACAGGAGCAGTGATAGGGTCTAAGCCCTTGAGTTGAGCCCAGATAGCAAACCTCTTCCACTTACTAAGGTACAATTTGTTAGTGGTGGGTTTGTGGGCGAAGATAAAATGTGAACAACTTCCGGTCTAGAGTGTGCCTACTAAATCAAGTAGGAAGTGGAGGATCCAAGCTGTCAACTTCAAAGATTGAAGGGACTGGTGTCAAGTCCCGACTGATGGATTAGCAAGTCCGGAATCAGGTCTAAAGTCCACGGATCGTCCACTGCATGCTTCTTCAGGTAGGGAAACCATACCTGACGAGGCCAGTACGGGCAATCAGTATCATTGAAGACCCCAGTTGAGAGGCTTTTGAATAACTCTGGGAAGAAGCGGAATTGGAGGAAAGGCATAAAGTAGCCCTGTTGGCCAAGGTTGTGCTAGAGCATCCATGGCTGGTACTCCTGATGTGGGATCAAGGAGAAGAACCTTTGGCACTTGGTGTTTAATGGAGTTGCAAATAGGTCCCCATCTCCTGAAAACCTGAGCTGCTACTGTGTGGTTTAGAGACCACTCGTGAGGAGAGAGAATTGTCCTGCTCAATTTGTCTGCCAATATATTTGACTTTCCCGGGATGTGGGTCGCTACCAAGAAGCGGTTGGTAGCTACAGCCCATTCCCACACTCTCATGGCCTCTGCAAAGGGGGTAGGATCTGGTCCCTCCTTGTTTGTTCAGATACCAAACCACCGACATGTTGTCTGTGTGGATGGCGATGATGCCCTGAGGAAGAAACTTGTGTAAGGCTTGTAGGGATAGAAGTACAGCCCTCATCTCCAACACATTGATGTGGAGAAGAGCTTAGCCAGGAGCCCTGAACTAGCCTGCCCAGACAATGCCCCCCACCCTATCTGGGAGGCATCTGTCGTCAGGGTAACCACTGGAGAGGGAAGAACAAAGGGGTTTCCTTGATCCAAATTGGATGTCTGAAGCCACCAGCGAAGGTCCCTTTTGCATATATCCGTAATCATGATGTGATGATTGAGGGGAAGATCCTGAAAGGACCATTGCATTGACAATAGCCACTGAAGAATCCTCATGTGCAATCTTGCCAGAGGGACTAAAAGAACCGTGGCAGACATTGAGCCTAGAACTTGTAGAACCATCCTGGCTGGGGCTTTGGATCTCGAGATTAGAGCTTGAACTTGGCCCTGTAAAGTTTGGATCCTTTCGGCAGGAAGAAAGACGCATCAATCTTGAGTCTATCTCTGCTCCTATGAACCTTATGCTGAGAGGGCAGCAAGACAGACTTTGACCAATTGAATGTAATCCCAGGGTAACACCTAGGGAGATGGTGGCTTTGAGGTTGTCCATTAGTAGATGCCTGGTGGTTGCAGTCAGGAGCCAGTCGTCCAGATAGGGAAACACTTGGAATCCAAGACTTCTCAGGTGAGCCGTCACTACTGCCAAACACTTGGTGAACACCCTGGGGCTGTGGTGAGGCCAAAGGGCAGAGCGCAAAATTGGTAATGACTGACTCCCAGGCTGAAGCGCAGATACCTCCTGGACGCCTGATGTATCGGTATGTGATAATAGGTGAGGTCTAAGGAGCACATCCAAACATCCTTCTCCAACAGTGGTAGAATGGATTGCAACGTGACCATTCGAATTTGGATTTCGTGACGGATTGGTTCAGTCTGCTGAGATCCAATATTGGTCTCAGGTCCCCTGTCTTTTGGCACTAAAAGAACATGGAGTAATTTCCTGATCCGATCTGGTCTGTGGGGACCGGTTGGATGACTCCTTTTCTAGCAGCTTTAAAGCTTCTGCGGCTGCCATTTCCCTTTGACTGGGTGGTGGGTCCGGGATTCTTTTGGACGGTGGGGCGAGTATGTGAATGGGATGGTGTAACCTCCGGCAATGATCCGAAGCACCCATCTGTCCTGAGTGATAGACTCCCAGGCTTTTAGGTGCTTGGCAACGACACCCGACTGGCTCCGAGCAGCACAGCCGGGCAATCCCTCATGACGTGTGGGAGGCTGAAGAGCCACGAAAGGACTCGCGGTCTCCAGAATTGCGGGCTCTGCCGCCTCTGGGACGGCGTCTCTGAAAAATTTCCCGTCCTCTGCCTCTGGAAGGGGAATCTTCCTGCTGTTGAGAGAAAAACTTTGAGATTTGCGGAACCACATTTTCCTCCTTTAGCCTTGGGGTAAGGCCGAAAGGGAGTGGAATAACGGGCACCTACGGCAGATAAAGTTTTTCCTCTTGCTCACAGCGGTAAGGGTGTCTTTAACCTTGGGTCCAAACAAGGAGGACCCATCAAAGGGAGCGAAGGAAGACTTGAAGGCCTCCGCGAACTGACACAAGCGAGCCAGGCTTGTCTCCGTAGAGCCACGCCTGTGCCTGCCTAGGAAATGAGCCTCATGGACGAGTTAGAAATTGACGTAAGGATAGCCAACTGAGAGCTAACCGACTGGGCCAGCTGCTCAGGTAGGTTACCCGAGAGGGAATCTGACAACTCCTTGACCAGATCCCTCTGAAGCCTGGTAAAATGTGCCAAATAATTCAGAGACCTTAACGTAAAGGCCGCTGAAGTCAGGGTGCGCCTACCTGTCCATACTCCTAGACTCCTTATTAGGAGGATGGACGGACGTTGAAGCCTCTGCCACGTCCTGTTGTGTAGCAGATGCCACCACCATGGCATCTACAGCCACGCCTTTAGTAAGGAACTCCTTCTCGGGGAGCAGACAAAAATTTATTTGGACGAGAAGGGACTGGTTCCACGGTATCTAAACTAAATCCAGAAGCTCGTCAAGGGCGGAGACACCCAGGAGGCGGAGGGCTGAGCCCCAAAGGCCTTGAGGAGCACTGACTCGTCAGTAGAGGGGTTTGGACATCCAGCCGCTGCTGTTTGAGGATCTCTAAGATGTCTGCAAAGGAGACATCATCCGAGGACGACTGGGACCCCTCTGCATCATCCAGATCAGTGTCTGAAGTAATAGACTCGGGAGTCCACGTGCTTCCTCTTGCACGATCTCTTCCTTGGGGGTTCCTCCGAAGACAGTTCGAAGAACCCTCAGGAGGAGGGGAACCCCACTGGGGTAACCTCAGGCCCGGGCTCCGCTGACTACGGACAGGGGAACTGCCAAAGACCCAGTCTCCACGCCTAGGGAAGGTGCCGTAAAGCCGGGAGATGGCAAGAGGACTTGGCCAAGGCACTCCTCATGGCTCTGAAAGCCGGACCCCAGAATCCTGGGAGTGTCCGTCCCGAGCCGTGATAGTCGACGGAAGACCCGCGAAGCACCGAGGGGAGGCTCGGAACCGAAAGCATAGGTCCCAAACATCACCCCGGTCCAGCCGAAGACGTCAAACTCGGACCAAGGCCGGGTTGGAGTAAGGGTCGGAGCCGACCCTGAGATCTCCATCGGCTCCAACAGCACCTGCTCCGACGGAGCCGCAGTCGGAGGAGGAATGGCAATGGGTGGGCCAAGGTCATCGGCTCAAGCCAACTGGGTCGGAACCGAAACAAATTTTTGGAAGACTGGGGACTGGAACAGTCTTTGGAGCACCCTGTCTATATCAGAATCTGACATCCTCAAGACCGAGAGGAAACAAAACGGGTCCGAGACGGCCTCTCCAACGGCCCCAAAGGGCTAGGGGACCGGCTCAGGCGACTCGATGAGTATCGGCGCCGAGGGAATACACACACCAGATTCCATCGTGTCGAGGTGGACTTCGGCCGAGGAGGAAGTGTCTGAGCGGGCAACCTTGTCGGCTCCGAGAGCAGTGGAGCCGAAGATGACCCGCCTCGATGCCCCAGCTATCGGCTCCGGCCAGAGGAGTCGATACTGGTGGCATCGAGGCAGACCGTTCGACCTCGGCTCCGAAGTCCTTGGAGCCGAAGGAGAGGCCTGCCTTTGTTTCTTAGCGATCGGATCCGACGGACTGGTCGGAGCCGACACCCTTTTCTTTTTGGCCGGAGAAGGAGAGGATGCCAAAGCTTCTTCGAAAGAAGGTTTAATTAATCCCTTAAGAATTAATTTATTTTTCCTCTCCTGGAGGACCCTTGAGGAAAAAGCGTGACATACACTACATGATTCCTGTAAATGCTTTGCCCCTAAGCAATACACACATAGCAGTGATCGTCCGTGATGGACATTTTGAAGCTACATTTTACACATTTCTTGAAGCCCGAAGGCCTAGGATTCTGAGACATTATAGAAATTTTCAGAAAGTAACTGTAAAGAACACTGGTGACACACCTAGAATAGGCTTACAGTTATCACTCGCAATACTCTGAGTTAGTCAAAACACAGCACAAACTCTGTAAATGTAATAATTACTCTCAGTTAGTTCTTCTTTAAAGAAGAGAAATATAAATGATTTGAAACAGAACCGAAGTCACCTACAAATAAAAAGACCGGGAAAGGCCTTTCCAGCAAGAGGTACTCCTAGTCCACACTCACAACACAAGAATTCACCAAGTGAATTTTTGTCAAACACACTCAAAACACAAGAATAGCTGTTAAAACAGCTTTTTGTAGAGAATGAAGAAAATCCTGACAGAAAAACTAGTGAAATAATCACTACTTAACTCAGCCAGCTCGAGACCACGTCTTCACTTGTTAGCGGCAAACGAGATCTGGGGGACTGGTAGTGGTGCATCCTGGGATATGGTAAGCTCAGCCAGTAAGAGACTTCGCTCTTTGGCATAAGCGTGCCGAGTCGGAGCCGAGGGATCGGCTCCGAACCCATCATTCAGAATGTAGGCGAGATAGGATCACATAACATCCTCCGTTATTGAGCATGCTCTCCAGCAAAGTGATTGCATGCTTCTCAAAGTGTTTTTAATAAACTGATTTTTATAAGCTTATCCAAAGGAGCCCTTACACTTATCAACCTCCTCCCCTAAGAAAGCCTGCTATGAGTTTAACAACAAGCAAAATACAAACCAGTCCCCCTAACAAAAGAGTCACATCTCCTATCCGTGATTAATGTCAGCTTCATCAAAAAATTCTCTTTCTTGTGATTTCACCAGCAACTCTATTTCTTGAGCAGAAAGGTCCGGAGTTATAGAATTCATAAGTGAATTGTCCTCATATGTATTCACAGGTAGCAGCTAGTGGTTCAAGAGTTTTGAACTATTAGTGCACCGAAGAGACCCTGTTGCAGAGGTGGCTTCATTATCTAAGGCAATAGTGTTATCTTTGAGGTGGAATTTTTTCTGCCCTGCTTTTCTTTGGGGTACTGTACTTAACAGCTGTTGACAGTGGGGGACCTGTCATAGCTCTTCAGTTTTTCAGAAGAGTGTTCTGATTTCATGACTACTGTATCATTAAGGGACCTAGTAGTGACCCCACTGCTGCAGCCTGCAGTTTGCTTACACCAGATTCTTCTCCTGGAAACCAAAGAAACAAGTAGAATGGGCTCAGGCGTCTAGGCAGCAAGACATCTCCCCGTGGTACATTTGACTGGGGACACATGGCTAAAGTGACATTCAGCTGCAGAAAAATATGGCTGGTGCGAATTCCCCATGGGCAAAGAGAAGAATGTAGTACCGTGCCCACAACTTCAATAACCAAATGCACTGGATGAAAATAATGTCCATGGCCCCAAGATAACAAAAGACAACAGGCAGTATGGCAGACAGCAGCAGCAAGCAGGCCAGTGGCCATGTCAGTAGCAGTAAAAATGCTGTGCACAATGGGTAGTTTATAATTGGTGAGCGTGGACTAGTACCACCTTCAGTGTCTAGGGAACA
Source organism: Protopterus annectens (assembly GCF_019279795.1). NCBI lineage: Eukaryota > Metazoa > Chordata > Ceratodontiformes > Protopteridae > Protopterus > Protopterus annectens. Next base: position 648,461,669 of record NC_056736.1, read on the forward strand.
TTACCTAAAATGCATACTGGAGCACAAATGCGACTACAATAGCAGGCAAGATTTCCTCCTTGCTGTAGCACACCTCTACATGTTGTAGATGTATAAGTATGTACTGTACACCGAGCACAACACTCACTACTTCTGCCCTCATGCATTTGGTTATTAAAGTTGTGGGCATAGCAGTGTGTGCTTCCCTTTGCCCACAAGGAATTCTCAACAGCTGAATGTGACTTCAGCCATGTGTCCCCAACCAAATGTACCATACGGAAATGTCTCACTGCCTAGGTGCCTGAACCCAGTAGAACTGATGGTTAACATCAAGTGTAGCATTACAAAAAATCTGAATGGCAGTTGTACTTCCACTTCTCTGCATTTAAAATTGATGAATTTCTCTGCATTTAAAATTGATGAACACAAACACCCTCCTTTTCTAGATTAAAGTAGAAGTCTTGTGCTGTTGTCACTGAACATCTTACTGTGTTCAAAGCTGTACCAAATTATCCTGCTTTCTTCAAGATACTAACAATAACAATATGTGATCCTTGCACTACTGGGGACTGGCAAGACTTAAA
>NC_056736.1:648813828-648834568 GCF_019279795.1 Protopterus annectens
AGACGCAGGTTTAGGTCCTGTTTATGGTGTAGACGCAGGTTTAGGTCCCTAGATCAGATAATTGTGATGCTGCTTATTTTGTGAATGTGCAACACAGCCATCAGATCAGGATCAGAGGATGCTTTTGTATGCCATGCATGGATCACTTCTCCAGCAGTCTGTGGGAGCAGAGTAACACTTTGAGGCTATCCACTTGATTACATGATGTTTACTTTCTGTGTTCTTTTTTTGAGGAAACTCTGTGAACACTCCAGTTAAGCTGCATGTACCTGGTCAGGTGCATACTGAAAGGAGGGGGAGCAATGTACTCAATGATTAGTCTGATGATGGAGGAGTCTAGTGAAACTATGACACCTTGGACCTAGATGCCATACCGATGCCTATTAAGTTGTGCAGCACAGAATGTTTTCCTTACTACTATAGACAGTTGATGGTCAAATGCCAGGTTACTGTCTACATGTATTCCCAAATCCATGATCACAAGGGTCTACTCTTAGGTGTATTATCACTGTGGCAATTTCCAGGGGCAGCCATCTTCCCAAAAGATACTGTTATGGGTTTCTTGGTGGTGTCTGATCATGGCTCTGGCACCAATCATTGTCGGTCCTTCTTGGAGGGTATTTTGTCTTTGGGGATTCTGTGATTATGCCTAGTTTGCAGTCCTCTGCAAACTTGCTCAGCCAGAGGCCTGTGATGTTTGTCTTCATTTCAAAGCAGTAAATGCCAAAAAAGAGAGGCCCCAGCACGAAGCCTTGAGGAACTCCACTAGTGACTGGCTTTTTGTAGAGGTAGGGTCCCTTATCCTAACTTCTTGAGATACTTTCTTTGAGACACCTAGCTTTTCCAGTAGGTTTCATAGATAAATTCATGAGTTTGTCTGCAATGCCAGAGTGGGGTTTTGTCGAATGCTTTGGCCAGGTCATGGCTGGTAGTATGCACTGAAGAGTTAAAATTGGAAGTAAATTTGTCAGCCAGTAGATTTGTTATATCTTCTTACTCAGTGTAGGTGACTCCTTTTACAATTATAGCTTACGTAGAGAATAACTGTCCGTCGGATTGCACACTGGTTCACAAAAAATAAGTAATTCAAAAATAAAGTGAATCAAGCAGTGCTAAGTGGGTGTAAAGTCGTGGCCAAAGTTAGCTCTGATGAAATCCAATCTCCCAGGGTAAACTGTAAAATCCAAAAGGATGAATCTTAGTTTAGGATAATTCAAGTAGATATTTATTAAACTTCAAACAAACAAAGTAAAAAACAGATTTTACTTTGTTTGTTTGAAGTTTAATAAATATCTACTTGCTTGAATTTTATCCTTGGAAGCCTATCGTTCATCCTTTTACAATTAGCTTGACACATTGCTGTGTGTTGCCTTTGAGGTTGTGGCTATACTGAAGAATGCATTGTGATTGTCCTTGGCCTGGAAAGATATTTTTACCTCAAAATTTGCTTTGGTAGACTTAATTAGCCTCCTGAGTTGCTTATTTAGATTGATAAAGGATTTTTTTCCTTGCTGGACTTTGCACTTTTTAATTGTTAAAAATCATTACTATTTGGTCTACAAAGGGATGGTACAAGAAGGGTTTCTAGCTGGCTAGCTTGGGTAAGAATCAAGACGAAGACTGAACTCATGGTGTAGTGCTCCTCAACAAGCAGACTATTTGGTCTTTGTGCAACTAAGTACTGAGGAAATTTCATATGTAGTTTTATAGAAAAATTGCATTTCTAAGTGCTTGCATCAGTGCAGGGTGCAGGGCACAGCTGTGTGATGCAAAGCCTCATGCAAAAACAGTGCCTTCATACAGACTTAGAAACTCAATAGACAAGCAAAACAGCCCTCTGGCCAATCATAGAATAAGACCAGGTTATTCTCCACTGCCACTACTGTATACCTAACTCTTCTAAGCTTAAATGACTGACGGAGCTGGAAAGTACAGTAAATCATCTTAAATAGTAATCCAAGCTGAAAGTTCAGGAAATAATCAGCTTACACATTACATCTAGCAGGAAACACTTAAAATAGGCAGAAATGCAGAATTCAACAGTTTAAATGTAATGTTAAAAATAACAGTACTCTAAAATGATTTAAATGCTCTTTGCTTCTTCTCTACCCAGAAGAAAGAGTAGCACTAGTCTCAAGCTGCTTCCTAAGTAGTATTATTGACCCAGATGTTTATGGGTTCAGTATAATTGCTGTTGTCTCCTCTTACTTGGACGCAACAGAAAGCCAAGGTGTGCAGAAAGGTCATGAAGAAGTTATCAACAAAACTGCAGTCAGACCACTCTATGAAGTCCCATACACAATCCCCTGTCAGAGACCAGCAGGAACCATTCTCTCTCTGTTCCTTACTCAAAACTCACATCAGCCAAACAGAAATTATGGCACTGTGGAGGAACACAACTGTATTGAAAATGTAATGGACATCAGGTACCCTTTGATAAAAACAGACAACACCAAAATGATGTGGTACATAATCAGACAGGTACCCAGTCTGCCATCTAGCTATGCAGCTCTGGGAGGTGGTAGAAGAGATGGGATTGGGTGCTAAAAAGTACATCTTTGCAGAAGTCACAGAAAAATGGGATGTGCCAAAAGTAGACATGTCAGCCTCCAGAGAAAATAGGTAGTTAAAGTTTTCAAGAACCACAGGCAACAGGACTTGGAGGACAGATCACTTTTACTTCTCCTTCCCACACCTTCCCATGGACAAGTCTATTTCTGTATGTCTTCCTTCCTATAGCTTTCATCCTCATGTTACTAATAAAGATCAGGGAAGTGCCAAGGGTGATCTTGATTGCACCCTTCTGGCCAAGTCAGCATTTATTCCCTGTGTTACACAACATGGGCCTAGAAGAACTTTGGCTGCTTCTCCAAGAAGGGAGATTTCTTGACACAGAACAAAGAAGCTACCATATACCCCAACATACACACAGTGAATTTGGCAGCCTGAAAGATATAATACTTATTCCTCAGAGCCAGCCCTTAGAAAAGGATGTCTCAACTATTTTAAGAGGCCAGAAAACCCAGTACTACAAAATCATAGATCTCAAAATGGAAAAGATTTATTTTTGGTACCAGACCAAAGGCCAGCAGCCTTTAATAGTCAACCTCCCCTTGGTCCTTACCTGTCTGGCCGAGCTCTTCAACAAAGGTCAATCTTATTTCATGTAATAGTTTTTCTTGCAGCTGTTACCCTATATACATCTATGAACAAGAAATGGGGCTCCTGAAGACACATGCTCTTTAGTCCAGGTACAGGAGGTTGTAGTTGTAAGAACAGCCATGAGATTGGGCACAAGAAAGATGTAATTGGTTGTTCCACCCAATGCAGTCATCTGATATGTTGAGTGCCTATTAACATTCAACTCCATTAGTCGGATACTATTGGGAACCTCATGTCCATGCAGCTGGTTTTATATATTTGTACATATGTGTACATCAGAATCATCATGCATGTATCAAAATTGTCATTATGGGCACAAAGAATGATGTACTGGGGTGTTTTACTCTTTGCAGAGGGCCCTCTGGATGATCATGTGATGTACAGAGGAAAGACAAAAGTAGACCTTTGTACCCCAGGTATAGGAAGTTGCATTTTTTAAGAATAGCCATGAAAGTGGGTGCAAGAAGGATGTACTCATGTGTTTCAACAATATTTGAGGGTTCCTTTGAAATGCAAGTTGATGAGGTAAGTACAGAGGAAAGTGTAATTTTCCATTATTGTTTTAACTCCATCAGTCAGATACACCCCAGAACACACTAGCATGTTTATGCATGTGTAAGCGTAATCACTGTGGACAAGCTACTAGCATCCATTATTAATTTAAGATACCATGCTGGGATGACTTTCAAATAGGTATCCTAAAAAGTATGACATGCTGCACAAGGTCCTCACAGTCATGTGTTGATGATTTGTCTTGAAGTCTTTCAGAAATGTGCCAAATAGAAGCAGGTATTAGTTGCAAAGAACTATAACTTTAAGTAAATTGTCTTTTGTATTTTAGGTATTTACTAACCGACCAAAATAGACTTCGCAGTGTGAATGACATCATGCCCATGATTGGTGCTAGATTTTATACACAGCTGGATGCTGCTCAGATGAGAAGTGATGTTATAGAAGAAGAATTGGCAAAGGTAAAAATGTTTGGCTAGTAACATTTATTTTTCCCTGAATGTCAAAAACGGAATTTTTTAAAATGCAAAATTCTGTCCTGTAAACTTGACTTTTTTTGTGTCATGCAAAATGTTATTCCACATTTAAAACAGGGAGACATATGGTGTATATGCTGTGAGATATTCACTCTGATGGAGTGCTTATGTAAAGAAGGATGGTCCAGAAGAGAAGGTTTTACTTACCATTGTAACTACAGGATATAAAAACTTCATTGTAGACACATCATTATTTCATTCTGTATTCTGTGGCAATTTATGGGGGAGGGTTGTATTCAGAAAGAACAGTAATGTGACTGTAGGTCTGAATTGTATTGTGTGGCCCGATGGAAGTTAGATATGCAAAAATGCTGATCTTGAGCAGACCTTTGCCAGGGACAGATCTGCATAATGAAGCCATATATTCATAAAAACGTCAGCACACAGATAAGTAGGTTGTGATATGTCATATGACTTGAGTCCATTGCCATATGTTTGATTTAGCTTGCCACAGTGTATGTATGCTAGCAAACACTTCAAAGCAATGCAAATGATCAGTATGGACACAGCTGAAATACCTTATAAGCATACCTTTCAACCTCTCAGAACAAGAAATCTGGAGAAATCCAAATGTTATGGAGAGCCCCGAAATAGGGACACATTTTAATTATTACCCTTATAAACTTAAGAAGTTGGTAGAATAATAGGTTTTACATTGGTGTGCATTTTCTGAAGCATATTAAGTCTGAAACTGAATTGTCTGTCATTATTTAATGACTTCAGTCCTCAGTGATTTGCCAGAACACCACAAATTTTATGCAGTACAGACCACAAGCAGGCAAAATCTGGATGGTATGATATTGTCATTTTCATTCATTTCTCAACCAATGGGTTCAGATTTGACTCAGACACTTTCTTTAGATGTTCATCGTGTTACACTGCTGCAGTCATTACACTTGGGTTATCCTGCCGTCAGGCAGACCATGAGTCTGCCTGAGTTCCAAAGTCTTGGTCCGGCGTCGGTTGCTGTCGCTTCTTCCCTGACGTCAGTGCGCCAGGGGTATATAAGATGCATCCGACGCCATTTTCTTCAGTCTTTCTTGCCGCACGGTGCCCGAAGCAGAAGAAGTTTGCAAGTGCTGGTCGGCCGACTCTTGAGATTTTCGAAGTCGAATTTCAGATCCAAAGTCTTCAAGAAAGCTAAGTACCCCGTTGGGGAAACTTTTTTCTTGCCTCAGACCGATGTCAGAAAAAGTTAATAATCGTATTTCTTGAGGAAAGCAAATACCTCATAAGGATTTCCACTCTTACTGTATTCCATGCCTAGGCCCTGATCACGACATCACTAGTTGTCGGTTTTGTGCTAGATTTAACAAACGCACTATAAAAAGACGTTTTGATTTTGCTTTGCACTACTTTGGTTGAAGATTCAATTATACGATGCCGTGAGATCAGCCGACGACCTCAATACCAAAAAAACACAAAGACAAGGATAAAGACAGGCATCCGAGGTCCAAAACAGACGACAAAACCTCTTCTAGGCCAGTCGCCAGTTCTCAGTGAGGCACTTTCGCAGTCCATGACACCCGCTACCTCAGAGCCACAGGCTGCTTCGACTCCCTCTGGAAACTCAAGGTATTGGGCCTACGGAAACTAATCCCTCAGATGGGTCCGGAGCCGCTGAGCAGGCATCGGCTTCTGAGGGTGTTTTCAGACCTTCACAACTTACCATTAAAACAACAGCCAAAACAAAGACAAAGAAACAAGTATAGCATTCTCCTGGACAGTCCTCCATGCCTAAGAAACAGATGCTTAAAATGGCCGAAGACCTAATTATTCTAATCGGGGATTCCCATCCCCCTCCTGAGAAAAGGCCTAGGCAGGATACAGACTATGACTCCTCTGATCAGGTTTCCATTTCCTCTGACTCCTCTTCAGACCAGGGATACTCTTTACCCCCCTATGAGGACTCTGATGCTGAAGAATCTATCCCTTCAGCCTCTCCTCCTGAGGATTATTCTTTTGGGGAAGCTTTACATACCATGAGGGAGCATTTCCATTGGGAAAGCCAGGATTACTCAGAATCCAAGAAAAGGCTCAGGGATTTCCTCAACACAGGCCCCTGGCTAGTCCACCAATGCTAGATATTGTGGATGATGTGTTCTCTGAATCCAGTTTATCTCCTGACTCTCTGCCCCCTGCTCCAGCCAAGCCAGATAGGTATTATAGAGTCCCTGACTCTCACAGGTTTCTTTACAAAAACCCTTCTGCTGATCCAGAAACTATTTCCCAGGGTCCAAAAGGGGGTAAGGCTTCCATTGCAAAAATCCAGTACCCTCTGACAGAGATTCCAGAGCTTTAGATAGATGGGGAAGAAAGTATACACTTCTGCAACTTTAGCAGTAAGAGCTTTAAATTGCCAGTTTCACATGCTTAAGTACCAACAATATTTAATGGCTCAGTTAAAACAGAAGATGCTTGCAAGCTCAGGAGCTCCTGATTGTAAAGAAATGCAGGATTTATTGCATGCAGTTGAACAGGTGGGAAAACATAGTCTGCAATGTGGTTTTGATTCTTTAGAGGCCTCTTGTAGAGCCGCAGTTACAGGTTCTGTGATTCGAAGACATGCTTGGTTAAAAGAACAAAGATGTAATGGGATCCTATCTCGCCTACATTCATAACTGATGGGTTTGGAGCCGATCCATCGGCTCCACCGCCAACTAGTATACTAGAACTAAGTCTCTTATTGGCTGGGCTACCCTCTATCCCAGGATGCACCACACCTGCTTCCCCAGATCTCGTTTGCCGCTTTATCAAGCTAGACGTGGTCGCGACTTGGCTGGAGCTAAGTGTATTTTCTTCTTTTTTCTGGTCTTTTGACCTGGGGTTTCCTTATAAATTCAATCAACAGCTGTTTTAACAGCTATTCTTAAGTTTGCGTATTGTTATTGGCATTTTTGTATCTGTTGGTACTTCGGGCAAGGCCCATTTAAGTTAGAGGGCCTTTGCCCTTCTTACTGGAGTGAGTGTGTTGTCTGTGTTTATTCCTTTTCTTCTCCAGGTAAAGCCCATTTAAGTTAGAGGGCTTTTGCCCGTTGTTGTGTTCCCTTTGTTGTTGTTCTCCTTGTGAGGTAAATCTTGTGTTCAGAGGGCTTTCCTATTCTCGCTTAAAGTTTTGGTGAAGTACTGTTTTTTGTGTGGCAGTTAGATTGTTCCACTATTCCATCAGTTGTTGGTGAAAATGGCTAAAGAGCAGAAATCTGGTTTTAAAAAGTGCACTAAGTGCAATTATAAAATGTCCATCACGGATAGTCATGCCATTTGCGTTTATTGTTTAGGGCCAAAGCATTTGCAAGAGACATGTAGTGTGTGCCATGCCTTTTCCGCTCGGGTTCTTCAAGAACGTAAAAATAAATTAATCCTGAAGGGCCTTATTAAGCCCTCCTTTGAGGACGCTTTGGCTTCATCTTCTGCTACTGCTTCTAAAAAGAAAAGGTTGTCGGCTCCGACCAGTCCGCCGGAGCCGACTACTAAGAAGCATAAGTCGACCTCTTCTTCCTCGGCTCCACTGACTTCGGAGCCGAGGGTCAAGGGTCTGCCTCGATGCCTCTTTCCTCGCTCCATTAGTTTTGGAGCCGCAGGTTGGAGCATCGGAGAATCACCTCCCTCGGTTCCATTGGTCTCAGAGCCGATGGAGGTGTGCAGCTCAGACTCTTCCCCTCGGCTCCAAAGCTCCTTCGCCGATCCTTATTCATACTGTGTCGGATCCGGCGCCGATAGTGTTGGAGCCCTTTCGGAGCTGGTACCTACCTTGTCGGAGCCGAGAGAAGTCGCCTCGCCCCCTTTCTATTTCCTTTAGATCCTCCAAATTATCTGATTCGGATTGGATAGAGTTATTCAGAGGCTTTTCCAGTCTCCGGTTTCGCAAAAATGGTCTCGGCTCCAGCCCATTCGGCCCGGAGCCAATCCCTCTCGAAGCTTCGATTCCTCCTCCAACTTCCTCGGAGCCGTTGGAGTCGGGTGATGGTGGAGCAAGGCGGAGCCGTACAGTCAGAACCGACCCCTTCGAGTTTATCGGTTCCGACCATTGTTCCTACCCTGTCCTCGGGTTCGGGTTCGGGTGCGGGACTCTCAGCCGGGCCGAGGGAACATCTTGGAGCTAGGTGCCTCGGTGCCTAGTCTTCCCTCGAGCATCGGCTGCTGGGATTCCTAGTGCCGCTGTGGTCTTCGCCAGTGACCTCCATGGAGTCTGGAGGTCCCGCCTTTGAGGCCATGAGGAGCGCTACTGGCCATGTCCTTGCCGCTCAGCAGGTTTCCATCTCACCGCCCCTAGACCTAGAGACTGGTGCTTCTGGCGCGCAGTCCCATGACAGCTGGGTCCCAGGGCCTGAGGATACCCCGTGGGGGTTCCCTTCTTCCGGGGTCCGTCCGAAACCGCTTTTGGATGAGCCTCAGAAGAAATTGTGCAAGAGGAAGCACGTGGACTCCCAAGATGAGTCTATCACATCTGACACTGACCTCGGCGATGCGGAGGGGTCCCCAAATCATCTTTGGATGATGTCTCTTTCTCGGATATCCTTGAGATTCTGAGACAGAGAGGAGATTGGCAGGCCAAAACCCCTTCCGCTGAGGAGTCAGTCTTCCTCAAGGCCTTCGGGCCCAGCCCTCCGCCTCCTGGGTGTCTCCGCCTTCGATGAGTTACTTGATTTAATTTCTCGAAGGGCTTGGGAGCACCCTGACTCTGTGGAACCGGTGCCTGCAAGACCCAACAAATTCCTTTCAGCCCCCTCAAAAGGAATTTTTAACGAAGGAGTTCCTGTAGATGCGATGGTGGTGGCATCTGCCACACAGCAGGACGTGGCAGAGGCTTCAACGCTCTATCCACCCTCCTAATAAGGATTCCAGGAGCATGGATAGGTAATGGAAGTGTACCCTTCTTCAGCAGCCTTTACTCACGGGTCGCTGAATTACCTGTCATTTTACTAGGCTCCAAAGGGACCTCCTTAAAGAGCTAGGTGAGTCCCTCACAGGTAATCTACCTGAGGCGTTAGCCCACACTGTTGGCGCCCAGATGACTACCTTATCATCCATTGTGAACTCGGCCCATGAGGCTCATCTCGTGATGCCGAGGGGGCTTAGAGCAGTGGGAACAGGCGTGGCCCTTAGGAGACACGCCTGGTTAAGCTTGTGTTCCTTTGCGGAGGCCTTCAAGTCTTCCTTCGCCGACGCCCCTTTTGATGGGTCCTCTTGTTTGGACCCAAGGTGAAGGGACACTGACTCGGGTGCAGCAGGAGGGCAAGACCTGACTGCTGTTAGCCTGTTTTTCCGCCTCCCTCTAGGCCTTACCCCAAGGCCCAGAGAGGAGGGAAATGTGGTTCAGGAAAACTCAGAGGTCTTTCCCTACTCCACTCCAGTGATCCCCCCTCTAGAGGCGGGGATTCGGGAAGACGCTGCCCCAGAGGCGTGCAGAGGCCCCCGCAACTCTGGAGACCGCTGATTCCTTTTGTGGTTCCTCCTCACGCCACCGTCCCTGAGTTGGTGCCCGACTGTGCAGCTCCGAGCCAGTCGGGGGTCGCTTTTGCGGAACACCCACAGGCTTGGGAAGCTATTACCAGCTTACCAGTGGGTGCTCCGATTATTACCGGAGGCTATCTCATTCCCTTCCTCAAGCCTCTCCTTCCCTTCAGGGAAATCCCGGACGTGCCACCCAGTCAGCGGGATCAAGCAGCAATAGAGGTTTCAAAGCTGCTAGAAAAAGGAGTCATCCAGCCTGTCCCCGCCGATCAGATCGGATCAGGAACTTACTCAAGACTATTTTTGGTGCCAAAAAAGACAGGGGACTTCAGGCCCATTTTGGACCTCGGTTCATTGAATCGCTTTGTGAAAAAGTCCAAATTCCGAATGGTCACTCTTCAGTCCATTCTCACACTATTGGAGAAGGATGCCTGGATGTGCTCCATAGAGCTCAAGGACGCTTACTATCACATTCTGATAAGGCAAGAGTCCAGGAGTCATTTACGCCCGCCTGGGAGACAGTCATTTCCAGTTTCGAGCACTGCCCTTTGGTCTCACCACAGCCCCAGGGTGTTCACCAAGTGTCTGGCAGTGGTGACTGCTCACCTGAGAAGTCTAGGATTCCAAGTGTTTCCATATCTAGATGACTGGCTCCTTACTGCCACCTCCAAGCATCTACTAATTCAGTCGCTTATGGCCACAGTCAGCTTGGGCCATTTCCTAGGAATCACTTTCATCTGGGAAAAATCTGTGCTACAGCCATCTCAGCGTATTACCTTTATAGGCGCAGAGTTAGACACAAGAAGGATGCACGCCTTCTTACCGGCAGAAAGGATTCAGGTTTTGCAGAATCAAGTTCGATCCTGCCTCCCCCTATCAAGAGTCCGCCAATCTGATTCTGCAGGTATTGGGGTCGATGGCATCAACTATTCTCCTAGTCCCCTTAGCCAGACTGCACATGCGAGTGCTGCAATGGCTACTTTCGGTTCAATGGTCCTATCAGGATGTTATCGAGCTTTTATGGTGCTTTGGTAGTTTATTATTAAACTACTGTTTCAGCGGTTCACCAGTTGCTGGCGTCTTTCTTTTGTATTTGTCATTTTCATAGCCGTGCAACTCCTTACGTGCAGGAAATTTCATTGGAGGCCTATCAGGAACTTCCCTTGAACCACTTGGTTATGATTACGGAAAGTTGCCGTCGAGATCTGCGTTGGTGGCTCCTCCGATCCAATCTCGACCAGGGGCGACCTTTTATCCTTCATTCTCCCGTTGCCACTGTGAACACGGACGCCTCCCAGGTAGGGTGGGGGGGGGTCATTATCTGGACAGGTCTGTCCAAGGCACATGGCAACCCCAGGAAGCGCATTTACACATCAATATCCTGGAAATGAGAGTGGTGCTACTGGTACTACAAGCTCTCCATCATGCCTCCTGCAGGTCTCATTAGCATCCTATCCGGCAACATGTCGGTAGTTTGGTATATAAACAAGCAAGGCGGGACCAGGTCGTACTCCACTGTGCAGAGAAGCCATGAGACTTTGGCACTGCATGTAGCTACCAACCGCTTCCTAATGGCAACGCACATCCTGGGGAAATCCAGTGTGATTGCGACAGACTAAGCAGGACTATCCTGTTACCCCAATGAGTGGTCCCTCAACCAAAGAGTGGCTTGAAAAATCTTTGCCAAATGGGGTCTCCTTGCTGCGATTTGTTTGCCAGCCCACAATGCTAAGTGCAGAGAGTTCTTCACTCTGACTCTCTCAGGGACAGATTCCCAGGGACGCCTAACCCACATTTGGCCCCCCGGTCTCCTTTTTATGCCTTCCCTTCGTTCCCTCCTGCCGAGGGTGATACAGAAGGCAATTTACCTGAGAGCGACATGATTTTGATTGCCCCAAGACTGGCCTCATCAGGTTTGGTTCCCCTTCCTTCTGAGGTATGCTGTGGAAGGTCCATGGTTTCTGGACCCAGTGCCAGACCTGTTGACTCATCAGTCAGGACAGTCTCACCCATCTCTCAGGTCCTTGAGGTTGGCTGCGTGGTTACTCCACTTCCATCCTTAGTCAGGGACAGTTCCTCTCTCGGAGGTTATCCACATTTTGTCCTCTTCTCACCAACCTTCCACTATCAAACTGTATTCCAGCAAATGGAAGAGGTTTGCCCTTTGGGCACAGCGAGGAGGTATAGACCCTCTTACTGCCCCAGTACCGGAGGTCTTAAATTTCCTGGCCTCTCTTTTTCAGTTGGGCCTTCAGTTTCCACGATTAAGGTTCAGCTACGGCCATCTCTAATTTCCTTTTCATGTTTCTTTTGAACCTTCATTAATGGCAAACAAGCTTTTGCAAGTCTTTCCTTAAAGGAGCGTGGCTCCTTAGGCCCCTGCTATCTCATCCCAGCCCCTTGGGACCTAAATATGGTCCTGGCTGCCTTAACTGCCCGCCCTTTGAACCATTGTAGCAGCTACCTGTGATATGAAATTCCTGTCTTGGAAGACCGCTTTTTTAGTGGCCATAACTTCGCCAAGCGGGTTTCAGAGCTCCAGGCTCTTGTTCTAATTCCTCCTTATTTGATTTTTCACAAAGATAGTGTCCCTTAAATTAAATCCTCTTTTTACCAAAGGTAGCATCTTCTTTCTGCATTCAACAGTCCCTAGAGCTCCCTGTATTTTTCCCAAATTCTCCAATAACGCAGAATATATCTTTCATCAGTTGGATGTCCATAGACCACTGCGTTTTTATTTGAACAGGACTACTCAGACGCGGAAGTCAAATCAATTGATGTTAAGTTGTCTATCTTGCCTTCATTCTTGCTGGATGGGTTCGGAGCCGACCTCGGCTCGACTCCTCGCCGCCACTCTAAAAGCTCGAGAGTTGGTTCCACCGCTCGAGGCTCCCCTATATCCCACAATGCTGCGTGAGTTACCTCAGATCTCGCTTTGCCGCTACAGCGATCGAGGTGTTGGTTTTCTACCGGCTTCTTGGTGAGTAAACTTTCAGTAAAGTTAGGATACTTAAACCCCTTTATTTTTAATTTTAACTATATTTTCCCTTAGTTTAGTGGAATTCTACCCCTTTTTTCACAAAAACTCGCTTTTCCCCACAAGAACTTAAAAGTTCTCCCTCGGGCCTTCAGGCCTTTCTTCCATTCCCTAGTGGTGTGTGTGTTGCTTCTCTTAATTAAAACTATTGATAGTTGTTTTATTTTTGAGTTTAAAAAATAAGATAAGGTGTAATCAGTGTGTTTGACTGAGTGTGTGTGATTACACTTTCTTGTTCTAAGATGTTCAAAGACACAAAGGTTCATTTCAAGAAGTGTGATGCGTGCTGTCAGAAAATGTCTCTGACAGACGGTCACACTTCTTGTGTCTACTGCCTGGGGCCTTTGCACCTGCAGGACTCCTGTGCTGTATGCCACGGCTTCAGTCCCAGGGTCCTGCAGGAAAGAAAGAACAAATTGATCCTAAGGGGTTCTCAAGCCTGAGGATTCCCTCTCTGTCTCTGGGAAGCCCTCCAAGGCTTCCAGGTCCTCGGCTCCAGCTACTGAGCCGAGACCTAAGGCTACTAAACTCTCGTAAGCATCGGCTCCGGCTGGAGCCATGAGTCTACAGCTTGTGGTTCCTGCTCCGCTGGAGCCGAGGTATTAGAATTCCCTTGTCGGCTCCGACCAGACCTTCGGAGCCGACATCTAGAAGAGATCTAGGTCACCATCCCTTGGCTCCGCTCATTCGCCCAGCATCTCCTCTGCTGTCTGAACGAGCCACAATCTCACTCCTCTAGGTCATCGAAAGGTCGGATCATGACCTTCAGAGGGTAGTGAGTCGACTTTAAGTCCGAGGCACTGGCCCAAATGCTTCAGAGCCCGACTCATCAGTTGATGCCTGCCCCTGTCCATCAATATGTTCCTCCTCCGACTCCGTGGAGCTTGGAGCCGGGCGTTTGAAATCGAGATCAGGTAGCGCCGGAGCCGATACAGATGTCTTCGGCCCGATTGCCGCCCTTCTTTCAAGAATCTCGGCGCCGGACTTCTCGCCGGCTCCGAGGGGTGAGTGGCATCGGACCTTGTCCGACCCCGCTCTTCCTCTCGGAGTTTCGCGCTGGTGAGTTCGCTCCGACATCGGCCTCGAGCCATCACTGTCGTGCCGAGGAGGTTCTCAGCTTCTCGGAGCTGGGACCTCTGGCTCTGCCTGACAGGGGTGCTCGAGGTCATGGAGTGTGTTAGAACTCTGAGTTCTACTCCACAGTCGGCTCCGTCCGCCTCCCTCTCGGTGCCTCAGGTCAAGTCGACTCACCCTCATCCCGACCGCAGAGAGCCAGCTCCTCAGGAACCCCTGTGGGATCTCATCCTCTTCGAGGCCTCCTGATTTAGCAGAAGAGCCCCTCGAAGAGAAAGTGTAAGAGGAAACACATTGACTCACCTGAGTCCGCCACCTCTGACACAGATTTAGAGGATTCCGAGGGTTCCCCCCGTTCCCCTTCTGAAGATGTCTCTTTGCAGACATTCTAGAAATCCTCAAACAGAGGGGAAATTGGCCAGCCCTCAACCCTCGGAGGATGAATCTGTGTACCTTGGAGGCGCTTGGCTCTCGCCCTTCCACCTCCTGGGTGTCTCCCCTTGACCCCCATGCAGGTGGTAGCTAAAAGGTATGGACGGCTCCTGATTCAGTGGACACCACTCCCAGGAGACCCTCAAAATTCATAACAGCACCAGCAGACAAACAGTTCTTGACAAAAGGAGTTTCTGTGGATGCTATGGTGGTTGCTGCTGCCACTAAGAAGGA
The DNA here is from genome assembly GCF_019279795.1 of Protopterus annectens. Classification (NCBI taxonomy): domain Eukaryota; kingdom Metazoa; phylum Chordata; order Ceratodontiformes; family Protopteridae; genus Protopterus; species Protopterus annectens. The sequence continues at coordinate 648,828,268 of NC_056736.1, forward strand.
ACTAGCTGATCCTTCAGTACCTGTCCATCCACCTAACAAGGAATCTAGGTCCATGGACAGGCACGGGAAGCGGATGTTCTCGCCAGCGACACTTGCTATGCGTTCGCTGAACTACCCGTGCCATTTTATTCGCTTCAAAGGGACTTGATCAAAGCAGTGACATGTTGAAGGATCCTACAGCTGCGGGTTTCAAGATAAGATGAACACTCAGCTGGCTACCCTGAACTCCATAGCCAACTCCTCCATGCCTCTTTCTTGCGGCTGATGGAGTGAGCAGGGCCAAAGAGGGACAGGTGTGGCTCACGTAGGCATGCCTGGATGCGGCAAGCATATGCAATTTTGCGGACCCTTTAAAACGCCTTTTCACTAATTCCCCATTCGATGGATCATCTCTTTGGTCCTCAAGTGAAAGAAACCTTGACTAGGTGCAGACTGATGGCAAGACTCTTCTGCCGCCGGAGTCCGTTTTCTACTCCTTCTAGGCCTTACCCCAAAGGCCAGAAAAGTGGAAAATGTGGTTCCGTAAACAATCTCAAGGATTCTCATTTCGCCTGATGCACAGAGTGAGTCGGTTCCCTCGCCAGAGGCAGAGGCGGAATAACAATGGTATCGCCGCCTAGAGGCAGGGGGTCCAGAGAACCAGCAATCGAAGCCTTCTCTGATAAGCCCTTTCTTCAGCATCCCTGAGGTTGCCCAACTGCCCACCTTCTCGGAGGCAGTCGGGAAGATTGTCACTGTACCCAGAAGCCTGGCTATCCCTGACTCCAAGACAAATGGGCTCAGCATTTCCCTCTTTCCGTCCCTAGACCTTTGAGATTGCTTCACGAATGCAGTCCCATGACAGTGGGTCCCAGGGCCAAAGGATACCGGGTTTCTATTTTAAAGGGTCGTCAAAACGCGGATGAGCCTCCACAGGGAAACAAGGGAAACGGAAGCACATGGACTTCCCCTATGAGTCTATCAAATCTGACACTGAGACCAATTTTGGAGGGTTCCGAAATCATCTTCAGGGAAATGTCTTTCTGGTACCTTTAGTTTTGACCGGATTGGCAAGCAAACGGATTGCCTGACTTTAGTCTTCCTCAAGCCTAAAAAGCCGCCTCCGGAAGTTCCTCCCTTCATGAGGGTACTGAGTTTATTTTCTAAGGGCCCTTTCCCTTTTACTCGCACCCCGGGGCCTTTCAAACCCAAAATTCCTTTCTCCCCCCAAAAGGAAGTTTCCAAAGGAGTTCCTGTAGACGATGGTCCTGGCAGCTCCCACACAGCCTCGTGGCAGAGGATTACCTATTTTTACCCTCCTAATAAGGTTAGGAGCATGGATAAGTTCAAAAGCTGTTTTTCTCAGCGGCTTTACCTTGTGCGAAATTCTAGCCCGTTAAAAGGTCAGACACCTTTAAGAGCTAACAGCTCCAAACGGACCTCCTTAAAGAGCTAGGTGAATCCCTCACAGGTAATCTACCCGAAGCGTTAGCCACACTGTGGCGCCAATAACCCTTTTCATTTCCCTTTAACCTTCCATGAGGTCATCCTTATGGCTGTGACAGAAGGCAACAGGCGTGCCCTAGCACACCATTGATCACATGTGTTTCCATGAGAGCATTCAAGTTGTTCTTCCCAGCTTTATGGGACCCTTTGTTTGGACCCAAGGTGAGGCACACTGACTCAGTGGAGCGCGTGAAGACCTTGACTGCATTAAGGGGCGGTCCAGGCCTGGCACCAAGGCCCAGTGGGGGAAAAAAGTGGTCAGGAAAACCAGTGGTTATTCCTAACCCCCCCAGGACCCTCTAGGGCCGGGGGATTCAACAGACAGCCAGAGGTGGCAGAGGCATAACTCTGGAGACCGCGATTCCGTCCTAGTTCCTTAGCACCTCCCAGTTGGTGCCCGACTGTCTTCTCAGGCCCCGGTTTATGAACACCCACAGGCTTGGAAGCTATTCCAGCGACCCGTGGGAGCTCCATTATTACGGAGGCTCTAAAATCCCTTCATCAAGCCCCCTTCTCAGGAAATCCCGGCTGCACCCGTCAGCGGGTCGCAGCAATAGAGGCAAGTGCTAGAAAGAGTCATCCAGCCTGTCCCGCCAATCAGATCAGATCAGGAACTTACTCAAGACTATTTGGTGCAAAGACAGGGGACTTCAGGCCCATTTTGGATCAGTTCTTCAAGTGTAAAAAGTCCAAATTCGAAGGCCTCTTCATCCATTCTCCCACTACTGGGAAGGTCAGGTGTGCTCCATAGATCTCAATGCCTTACTATCACATTCTGATAAGTGACCAGTCCAGATCATTTTTTCCATCCTGGGTCATTCATTTCCAGTTTTGAGCACTCACCCTTTTGGGTTTCCCCCAGTTCCCAGCGTTTCACCATTCTGGCAATTGACTGCTCCTTGAGAAGTCTAGGATTCCAAATCTTTCCATATCTAGAGTGGCTCCTTACTGCCACCTCAAGCATCTACTATTTGCTCATGGCCACAGTCCTTTGCTTCTCCTAGAATCCTTTTATCTGGGAAAAATCTTCTGCAGTATCTCTTTCCTTTAAATTCAATTGGCAGCTATTAAGTCTGTGGGTTTTCTGGAGAGCCTTAATGGTCCCAGAATCAAACTTCCTGCCTCCCCTATCAAAACCTCCAAAATCCTGCATTTGGGGTTGAGGCATCAACTATTCTCCTAGTCCTTAGCCAGACTGAACATGCAGTGCTGCATGGTACTTTAAAATTCCTATCAGGAACTTCTTCTTGGTTATGATTACAGAAAGTTTCGACCAGACTGCTGGGGGCTCCTCCGATCCTATTTCCCCAAGGACAGCGTATCCTTCAACCCCCGTTCCTTTTTGCCAAGGTAGCCTCCCAGGTAAGGTGAGGCATTACCTACAGGTCTGTTTTTAAGACATATTCCAGGAGCGATTTACACATCAATATCCTGGAAATGTTCATCGGGGCTTGGGGACTATATGCTACATCATGCAATCCAAAGTCTGATTGTATCCTATCCTACAACATGTCAGTAATTTGGTATTTTTACAAAAGGTACCATTTTTCCACTGGCAGAGAAACCATTTGACCTTGGGTTTGGAGTAGCACCAAAAGCTTAATAAACCAAGGCACCCTCCCCAGAATTGTTGATTGCGGACGACTAAGCAGACTATCCTGTTACCCAGTGGTCCTCAACAAAGAGTGCTGCAAAATCTTCACCAAAAAGGTCTTTGCTGCGATTTGTTTCCAGGCCACAATGCTAATGGGAGTTCTTCACTCTGATCTCTCTCAGGGACAGATTCCAGGGCGCTTCCCATTTCCCCGCTCCTTTATGCCTTCCCGGTTCTCTGAGGTGATACAGAAGGCAATTTACCTGGAGGCGACATGATTTTGATTGCCCCCCCGGCCCCCAGGTTTGGTTCCCTTCCCGGTATGCTGGAAGGTCCATGGTTTCTGGACCCAGTGCCAGACCTGTTGACTCATCAGTCAGGACAGTCTCACCCATCTCTCAGGTCCTTGAGGTTGGGCTGGTTACTCCACTTCCAAGTCAGGGGCAGTTCCCTCTCCCGGGGGTTATCCACATTTTGTCCTCTTTTCACAAACCTTCCACTATCAAACTGTATTCAGAAATGGAAGAGTTTTCCTTTGGGGCCCAAGGAAGGGACATAGATCCTTTACTGCTTCCATCCAAATGCCCTTGTTTTTCCCGGGCCCTCTCTTCCATTGGGTTCTTCTTTCCCTACCTTAAAAGGTTCAATTGGCACCCTATTTCTAATTTTCATGTGGTATTTTGAACCTTCATTAATGGCAAACAAGCTTTGCAAGCCTTTTTAAAGGAGTGTTGCTTCTCAGGCCCCTATAAGAATCCTCCTTCTCCTTGGGACCTAAATATGGTTCTTGCTTCCTTAACTGCCCCCTTTGAACCTGCACCCTCCTTTTCTGATAAAATTGCTGTCATGGAAGACTCTCTTTCTGGGGCCCTATTATTTCAGCTAAGAGTTTCAAAAGCTTCATGCTCTTTGTTCAAACCTCCTTATTTATTTTTCCAAAGGGATGGGTGTATCCTTAAATTAAATCCCCCTTTTTGCCTAAGGTAGCTCTTCTTTCTAATTTAAAACATTGACCTCCCTGTTTTTTTCCCCAAATTTCCAATAGCGCAAAAATTTTCATCAGTTGGATGTTCATCGTAAAGTTTTATTTGGATAGGACTACAACAATTAAAAAATCAACTGTTTGTGTCCTTTGCAGAAGGCAGAAAGGGAACCAGTTTCAAAACCCCCTTTACCCAAAGATGGTTTAAAGTTTCTCTGTTTCCCTTTTTTGAAAGGTGACAAAAGAGTTTCCCCTAATCCTCAGGCCTCTTTCCCTACCAGGGCTTTGGCTACTTCTTTACCCTTTCCCAAAAACTCCTTATTGATGACCATTTGTGCTGCGGCTACTTGGGCTACTCCTCACACTTTCATTTCTCATTATAAATTAGATGTGGCTTCTAGGCATAGGCTTCCTTTGGTTCCACTGTTCTCAGGTGTGTTCCGTTGGCCCCCCGGGATTTAGGTGCTAGGGATGCTTCCCACCCAGTTATGAATGAAGAGATAGGACCCCCTTACATATTAAGTTATGTACTTACCATAACTTCGGATGTATGGGATCTTCTTGCCTCTTCTTCCTCACCCTCCTTCCCCTGCCTTGGATTTAGAGGAAATTGTGATTTGCCTCTTCTCCCCCTTTTCTTAGGTATTGTGTAGTATTTCTGGTCAGGATATAGCACCCTTCTTTCTCCCTGGTTTTAGAGGTGGACTTTGTTTATAGTTATTCTGATACTATTATAAGCTGGGGTTAGCTTAAAAAGCGAGATCTGAGGTAACTCCGCCTAGCATTGTGGGATATGGGGAGCCTCGGGGCGTGGAACCAACTCTCGAGCTTTTAGAGTGGCAGTGGGCGTCGGCTCGAACCCATCCAGCAAGAAAAAGGGAAAAGAAATTAACATGGAGCGTTATGGTAAGAACATAACTTCTTTTTTGTGTCCTTTGCAAAAACGGGTTTGGGGTCAACCAGGGCTAAAACCTCCATAGCCAAATGGATTAAAGATTGCATCTGTTTCATTTATTCGGCTGAAAAAACCCCTTTTCAGTCGGGGCTCATTCTACCAGGGCAAGGGCTACTTCTGTAGCTTTCCCACCCCAAATTATCAATAGATGATATTTATGCTGCGGCTACCTGGACTTCTCCCCTTTTTTCTCATTACAAAATAGATGTGGCTTCTCGAGGGGGGCTTCCTTTGGTTCCACAGTTCTCAGGTGTTTTTTCCCAATGAGCCACCGGGATTTGGGTGCTAGGGATGCTGTCCCATCAGTTATAAATTTAGATAGGACCCCATTACATCTTTTAGTTATGTACTTACCATAACGGATGTATGGGATCCATCTTTACATTCTTTTAAACCCTCCTTTCCCCTTCCATTGGTTTAAAAAGGGTCCATTTGGAGATCTTCTCTTGAATAACTTTAGTTGGGTTTGGGGTAACTTATTTTTCTGTGTTTGCATGTAAGTATGGCGAACAAAAAAGATCTAAAATGTGGTGCATCCTGGGATAGAGGTAGCCCAGCCAAAAAACTTCATTCTAGTATACTAGTTGGCGGTGGGGGATGGATCGGGTCAAACAGATGAATGTAGGTGAGATGGATCCCATACATCCGAAGTTATGGTAAAACATAACTAAAGTTTACCTGATCATGTAAGGCAAAATTATTGGATGCTCCTTTACAGCATGATACTTGTTTGGTGTTAAGGCAAAAAGGTGTTAAAGAAAATGGAGGATAAAGCTAAATCTATGCAAACAGTCAAGGATTTCTTACAGGTACAGCCACCTCGGTTTAAAAAATTGGCCAACAAATTGGTCCTTTCCAGTGTCAGACAGGCCACAGAGAGGCAGATACAGACACCCAAAAGGCAGATCCCCAACTCAAGGCTCAAACAGACAGCGACAGTGGGGCACCTCAACCCCAAAGGTGGTGACAAGTCTCACCCTTCCAGGGATCTGTCACAGTGACTTTCCCCTTCAAACACATCCCTTTTGGAAGCCCCTTGGGGAAAACTAGCACTTTTTTTCAAAACTGGCAAACAATCACCCAAGACAAATGGGTCTGAATATTGTGTCTCAAGGTTACAGTTCCACTTTCATACTTTACCAAGGCTAAAAGGAATGCCAGACCTGCCACAAAATCAATGGGCAGAGGCACAAAACAAATTTCAGCCCTCATGGGGATGAGAGCTATTCAAAAAATACCCAAAAAACAAGGACAAATTTTACTCAAGACTCTTCCTGGTCCCCAG